>NW_020954596.1:54120828-54124196 GCF_900497805.2 Vombatus ursinus
GCTCTTTTTAGTACCTTCTTCCTCCCTCCTCCTCAGCCCGCCCATAGTGACTCGTCGAGGATCAAATATCAAAAAGGGATGTCCAGCTAGTGTCCAGACAAAGGGAGCATACGTGGCACAGGAAGTGGGTCCCAGAGATTTGGAAGGAGGCATGAGGGATCAGTGCATAGACAAAGGAGAATATACGTGACGCAGGAAGTCGGGTCCAGATACCGGGGGGAGGTGTCTGGGGTCAGTGCTACACCTAGGGAGCATACGTGACTCAGGAAGTCAGGTTTGGTCACAGGAAGGAAGCGTCTGGGGTCAGCGTAGTACCTAAAGAAGGAGGCTAGACAGAGAGAGCTCGTTCTCTGCCGTCCCCCCTCCAAGCGGCACAGTCCTTGCCTAGGGAGCGCACGCTCAGGCCACTTCTCTGTACCCCGCTTCCTCCCCAGCCTGTCACAGCTCCATCCAGCACCACTCCAGTCTCGGGAGCGAGAGCTCCGGTTACCTCTCTGACCCCAGATCTCATCCCAGTATGCTACAACTCTGCCCAGCACTGCCTCTGCCTTGGGAGCAAGAGCTCCAGTTACTTTCTGGTACCCAGTTTCTGTCCCACGTTGGCACAACCCCCATCTGGCAGTAGCTGGCATCAAACAGTCCCTCACAAATTTTTGCCACTATTAAAAGAGCTGCTATAAATTATATATATATATATATATATATATATATATATATATATATGTATGTATATTTCCTTTTTTTAAATCTTTTTGGGATACAGACCTAGTAGTGGTATTGCTTTGTCAAAGGATATACATAGTTTTATAGCCCTTTGGATATAGTTCCAAATTACTCTCTATGATGGTTGAATCAGTATACAACTTTTCCAGTAGTACATTAGTGTATTGATTTTATCCCCTCCAACATTTGTCATTTTCCTTTTTTGTCATATTAGTCAATCTGACAGGCATGAGGTAGTAGCTCAGAGTTATTTTAATTTACATTTTTCTCATCACTAATAATTTAGAGCTTCTTTTTCATATGACTGCAGATAGCTTTGATTATTTTGTCTGAAAATGGCCTGTTCATATCCTTTGACCATTTACCAGTTGAGGAATGGCTCTTATTTCTATAAATTTTATTCAGTTTTCTATATGTTTGAGAAATGAAGTCTTTATCAGAGAAACTCATGGTAAAATATTTTTCACACTAATGATTACTATGTATTTTCCTCCATCCTATTTCCCCTGTTTATCCTACTCTTTCTCCTTTTTTTACTCTATCCATTCCCAAAAGTATTTTGCTTCTGACTTTTACCTCCCCCCAAACTGCCCTCCCTTCTTTTAGATCCCCGCTTTCTCTTATTCCCTTCCCTTCCCACTTTCTTGTATAATAAGATATATTTCTACATGCAACTGAGTGTGTATGGTATTCCCTCTTTGAGCCAATTCTGATGAAAGTAAGGTTCATGTGCTCCCCTCCCTGCTTCCCCCATTTCCTCCTCCACTGTAAAATCTCTTTCAGGTCTGCTTTATGTGAGATAATTTATCCCATTCTATACCTCCCTTTCCCCTTCTTCCAATGCATTCTTCTTTCTCATCCCTTAATTTTTTTTTGTTTAGATAATCTTACCATCATATTCAACTCACACCTCTGCTTTCCATTTATGTATACTCCTAACTGCTCTAAACATGAGAAAAATTTTAGGAGTTATAAATGTCATTTTTCCATGTAGGAAATAAACAGTTTAACTTTATCAAATCCCTTATGATTTCACTTTTGTGTATACCTTTTTATACTTCTTTTACATCTCATATTTGAAAGTCAACTTTTCTATTGAGATCTGATCTTTTTATCAGCAGTGCTTGAAAGGCCTCTATTTCATTGAATTTCCATTTTTTTTCCTCTGAAGGATTATGCTCAGTTTTCCTGGGTAGGTGATTCTTGGTTGTAATACTAGCTCTTTTGCCATACAGAACATCATATTCCAAGCCCTCTAATCCTTTAATGTAGAAGCTGCTAAATTCTGTGTTATCCTGACTGTGGCTCCATGATATTTGAATTGTTTCTATTTTTCTATTTATTATTTGAATTGTTTCTTTTTGGCTGCTTACAGTATTTTCTCTTTGATTTGGGAGGTCTGAAATTTGGATATAATACTCCTGGGAGTTTTCATTTGGGGATTACTTTCAGGAGGTCATCAGTATATTCTTTAAATTTCTATTTTTGCGTTCAGGTTTTAAAATATCAGGACAGTTTTCATTGATAATTTTTTGAAAGTCAATGTCTAGGTTCTTTCTTGTGATTGTGACTTTCAGGTAGTACAATAATTCTTAAATTATCTCTCCTGGATCTATTTTCCAGGTCAATTGTTTTTACAATGGAATATTTCACATTTTCCTCTATTTTTTCATTCTTTTGATTTTGCTTGTTTCTTGATGTCCCATAAAGTGATTATATTCCATTTGTCCAATTCTAACTTTATAATTTTTTTTTATTTTTTAAATTTATTTTTAGTTTTCAACATTTACTTCCACAAGATTTTGAGTTCTAAATTTTCACCCCATCTTGCCCCTCCCCCTACTCCAAGGTGACATGCATTCTGAATATCCCTTCCCCTAGTTTGCTCTTCCTTCTATCTCTAACCCCTCTTCTCTTATCCCCTTCTCCCTTCTATTTTCCTGCAGGGCAGGATAGATTTCTGTACCCCATTTCCTGTATTTCTTATTTCCCAGTTGCATGTAAAAACATTTTTTAAACATATGTTTTTAAAACTTTGGGTTCCAAATTTTCTCCCTTCCTACCTCCCCACCTACCCTCATTGAAAAAGCAAGCAACTCAATATAGGTTATACATGTGTAGTTATGAAAAATACTCCATAGTAGTCATGTTGTGAAAAACTATTTCCCTTAATCCTATCCTGCCCCCCCATTTATTCTATTCTTTCTTTTGACCCTGTCCCTCTTCAGAAGTGTTTGCTTCTGATTATCCCCTTTCCCAATCTGCCCTCCTCTCTATCATTCCCCTGCTCTCTTGTCCCCTTCTCACCCTATTCTCCTGTAGGTTAAGACAGATTTCCATACTCAATTGAGTGTGTATGTTATTCCCTCCTTAAGTCAAATTCTATGAGAATAAGATTCACTCATTCCCTCTCACCTTCCCCCGTTTCCCCTCCACTGTAAGAGCCTTTTCTTTTCTGTTTTTTTTGTAAGATAATTTATTCTGTTCTTACCTCTCCCTTTCTCCTTCTCCTAGTATAATCCTTTCTCACCTCTTAATTTTATTCTCCAGATATGACCACTTCATCTTCATCTCACCCTGTGCCCTCTATCTATCTATCTATCTATCTATCTATCTATCTATCTATCTATCTATCTATCTATCTA
>NW_020954596.1:54124206-54207673 GCF_900497805.2 Vombatus ursinus
CTATCTATCTATCTATCTATCTATCTATCTATCTATCTATCTATCTACCTATCTATCTATATACATACATATAATTTTTCCCTCCAACTATCCTAATACTGACAAAGGTCTCATGAGTTATAAATATCATCTTTCCATGCAGGAATGTAAACAATTCAACCTTAATAAGTCTCTTATGATTTCTCTTTCCTGTTTACCTGTTCATGTTCCACTTGAGTCTTGTATTTGAAAGTCAAATTTTCTGTTCAGCTCAGGCCTTTTCAGCAAGAATGATTGAAAGTCCTCTATTTCACTGAATGACCACATTTTTTCCCCTGAAGGATTATGTTCACTTTTGCTGGGTAGGTGATTCTTGGTTGGAATCCTATCTCCTTTGCCCTCTGGAATATTATATTCCATGCCCGCTGGTCCCTTAATGTAGAAACAGCTAAATCTTGTGTTTTCCTGATTGTGTTTCCACAGTACTTGAATTGTTTCCTTCTGGCTGCTTGTAATATTTTCTCCTTGACCTGGGAACTCTGCAATTTGGCTACAATATTCCTAGGAGTTTTCCTTTGGGGATCTCTTTCAAGAGGAGATCAGTGGATTCTTTCAATTTCTATTTTGCCCTCTGGTTCTAAAATATCAGGACAGTTTTCCTGGATAATTTCTTGAAAGATGATATCTAGGCTCTTTTTTTGATCATGACTTTCAGATAGTCCAATAGTTTTTAAATTCTCTCTCCTGGATCTATTTTCCAGGTCAGTTGTTTTTCCAATGAGATATTTCACATTATTTTCTAATTTTTCATTTTTTTGGATTTGTTTGACAGTTTCTTAATTTCTCCTAAAATCACTAGCTTCCAATTGCTCTATTCCAATTTTTAAGGAAGTATTTTCTTCAGTAAGCTTTTGGACTTCCTTTTCCATTTGGCCAATTTGCTTTTTAGGGCATTCTTCTCCTCATTGGCTTTTTGGACCTCTTTTGCTTTTTGGGTTAAGCTAGTAAGTGTCAAGTGTTTGGTCAGAGGCCGTATTTGAACTGAGGTCCTCCTGACTTCAGGGCCAGTGCTATATTCACTGTGCCATCTAGCTGCCCCCATTATAGGTAATTTTCAAAACTTCCAGGTCAAGGAGAAAATACCACAAGCAATAAGAAAGAAGAAATTTAAATATTGTAATACTACAGTCACAGTAACACAAGATTTAGCAGCTTCTACATTCAAAGAATGAAGGAAATGGAACATGACCTGGAAAATAGATCCAGGAGAGATAATTTAAGAATTATTGTACTACCTGAAAGTCACAATCACAAGAAGAACCTAGACATTGACTTTCAAAAAATTATCGATGAAAGTTACACATAATAGATGAGTAGTTCAATGCTCAACAATCTTTTTTATAATATCATGTTATAGATATGTTTGTTTTATTGTTCATTTACAAATTAAATACAATTATAACTTATAAATTAAAAAGAAATAAAAAATTAAAAAGAAATGATTTTATGTCATCTTGTCTCAATTACAACAAGAAAGACAACATAGATGTGATTCAGTCCCACCTGTAGTGTATCAACTTTTTGGTCATAGAAAAGATTTGCAAACAAGAATAACTGAATTAGCAAAGCTCAACATAATCCTACAAGGAAAAAAATGGATGTTTACTGAATTAAAGGACTTTATTCTTGATGAAAAGTCCAGAACTGAACAGAAAATTTGATCTACAAGACTCATAAGACACATAAGAAGTTAAACATGATAGACTAATTATAAGGGATTTAATAAGATCCAAATGTTTACTTCTTATATGGGAAAATGATATTTGTAACTCTTAAAAATGTTACTATTACTAGGTTAGTTTGAAAGGGCATGCATAGATAGAATGCTTAGGGTTGAGTTGACTATGATGGGATTATCCTAAAAATAAAATGAGGTAGGGAGAGGTAAAATGGAACAATTTTTTCATACAAATGAGAGGTGAATGGGACAACTCTTACAGTGCATGATAAAAGGGATGGCTGACTGGTAGTGATAAGATGTCATTCTTGTCAGAACTAGGTTAAAGAGGGAAAAATATGTACATTTAGAAGGACATAAAAGTCTTTTTAATTTATAGAATAGTCGGAGGGAAAGGAGATAGGATAAGGGATAAGATAGGATAAATTTTATTCTCTTTTCTATTCTGGTGTTTATTTTACCCTTTATTTTTACCAGTTAGTGACTGCCCAGAAAACTGAAATGATTTTTGTATCAACAAGTTGTTCCCTATTTATTAATATAGATATTATTATTTTAAGATTAATATTGATCTCTGTTCTCATGTTTTTAAATATCTTCTTGATGAAAGAATTCATGAAAGAGATGCAAAGCCTTTGTCATCTTTTTTCTTTTGGTCTTGAGATAATTACTTTCAACATAGGTTTACTGCCATTCTCACTATTAATTATAAAACTGAAGAAAGACAATAAGAATATAAATATTTGGTTTGAAGACCTTTTCAAGTTTGTCATATAATGTCTCTATCACTTTTGCTCCCCTGCAACAAATATTGACCCGTACGCTACATTTTGTCATGTCTATCTCTGCTTATGATTATATTGAACATTAGAAAGGAAAGGACTAAGTGCCCCATGGAATATTTCTTTTCTTTTTTCTCTGGGTAAAATATGAAGCTAGTATCTCTAGTTCCTTTGTCTTTCCAAAAAGTATCTATGAGAAGGTCATCCTATTAGAAATTATCATTAAATAATGAAATAATGAAGAATGAAATGAGCAGAACCAAGAGAATATCATATACAATAATGGCAAAATTGTTTTAAGAAGAAATTTAGGTGAGCAAGTCATTTAGACTATTATAAATACTCAAATTAGCTATAAATAATATATGAAAGAAGTAACTATCTGCATCCAGAAAAAGAACTGTTGAATAGAAGTATGTAGAGAATGATTGTACATGTATACATATTTGTTTCTAATGGCAGTCTTCTCTAGGGCAGCAGGCGGAGGGAAGAAAAAATTTACAGAATAAATTTATTATATATTTAAAAGAAATATCAAGTTACACATAATAGATTAGTAGTTCAATGCTCAATAATCTTTTTTTATAATACCATGTTATAGATATGTTTGTTTTATTGTTCATTTACAAATTAAATACAATTATAACATAAATTAAAAAGAAATAAAAAAGCAAAAAGAAATGATTTTATGTCATCTTGTCTCAATTACAACAAGAAAGACAACATAGATGTGATTCAGTCCCACCTGTAGTGTATCAACTTTTTGGTCATAGAAAAGGTTAAGCATTTAGAATAGCAACAAAAGCACATTCAAATGACCTAAAAATATGAGAGTTAATAATCTATGCTTATGAGAGTAACAAAGAAATTAAAAAAAAAACATTGTTATCAAGGAAGAACAAATTTGAATTGGCAAATGGCCATATTTAGAGGTTGAATAATGGAGAAGAGAGAAAAAATTTTAAGGTTTGAGCCTAAGTGACTGGGCAGATAGTTGTGTCATTAATATTAATAGCACTCTCAAAAGTTAAATCTGTAATTTCATTTAGTATTGATAAAGACCACAGTTTAACTATGTGGGCATTCAATAACTCTTCATTAACTGACAAAAAAAAATCTGTAAGGTTTTATAGGTAGGTTCTGCATTATCTACTTATTTGATTTTTATAGTACCTAAAGTACCTATGTTAATATAAATTTATATTGATTTGTAATTAATTGCAACTAACCTGTGACTAACACTGAATAAAGACTTTAAGTGTTTTACTCAATACATCATGAAATGGGAATTTAGGAATATGTAACCCCTTTTCCACTTACTATCTAAGAAGAAAATATATTTTGGGAAAAATAGATTGAATATGTCTTATGAACTAAACTTGTATTTTAGGAAGTTCAAGTTTAGTCCATCATTATTTTTATTTTGCTTCTTTCAATGACATTTATATCCCTGTTGCTACTGGTAAAACCTGATTACTTAATGATTAGGTTGATATCAAATATGACAGAAATGTAAGTGCACATATTGTTAGCATATAAATCTAAGAGGACCATAGAAAGTCATAAGAGAAACTTTGACCCATCAAAAGAATGATATATAAACTTCTTCATTTGGTGGAAATTGTAATGAGAAGTTTCAAATGAAAAACTAAAAAGTAGCTCATAACAAATGACCATTTATTTTGATGAGGTCTAATACATTATAAAAGAAGTAGAATATATTTACAGTGAAAAGAAATTCAAGAAAATTGGTTGGAGTTGTAGAGCATAGTTTTCATGCCAAAATGTATTACTGGTAACAATTTTTCTGGGAAATTGAACCTGACATATTAAAGGAAATGACATAAAAGGTCTTGGAAAGTGCACAGTCTAGAACATAATCTAATGATCTTTTAAATAAAACAAAATAGGTAAAATATGATTACCACCTAATATTTGTTTGAAAACCAGTATCTGTTCTTGCTTTAGAAGCCAAAATGAATGAATGAAAATGCTAATTACACACTTTTATGAAAAGCAAAAATATAGCCCACTAGATGTACTGAAGAAACAGCTTGAAATGGTGAATGAAGTGTGGGGTTTCTCAGAATTTTTAACCAGAAGACCTGGTTTTCAATTATACATCTGAAATTCCTTATGTTTGTATGAACCTCAGTTTCTTCATCTGTAAAATTAGGGTTAATAATTCCTTTATTATCTATGTCTCTGAGTGGTTGAAATGCTCACATTAGATACTGCATGTACAATATGTTGAAATGCTATATAAAAGCAATATTCATAAAGTCCACATGATAGAATTAAATGCAGCATGATGATCATCAGCAATTTATACTGCTTGGCTCTAGCCCAGGCCTATTAAATTGTTTTTCCCCCTGAATCTTTGAAAGCTTTCCATCTAGTTAAGCTTTTTAGTTATGTACAACTCTACCTGGGTTGGGGGTTGTTTGGAGATATAAACAACTTTAAATTCCTAATTTGATAGTTTCACATCTGGAATATATTTTATTAAAAGAGACTTAATTTAGAGCTTAAAATTGTATTTGAGGGTCTGTCTTTGATGTGGGTACCCTCCACAGATGCACTGGGGAGTAGCAGGTAACCACATCAAAGATTTCATAGATTCATTGAAGTATTATCATCTCTAGCTGTTTATCTATAAATGAAAATGCCTTCTAGAAGGCTATCATATTAAAATTATCATTCACTAAGACATTATCATGAACAAACCTATCAAATTATTTCCCTTAATCACATAACTAAAAGATAAAGGAATTTTGTGAGGAAGACAGAAAGGAACACAGAGAGGGTAAACCTGGAATATGGTGCTAGACAACTATATTTTTCAACCTTTTTTTGTTTAAAAAATGTAAAGAGTTGTGTAGATAAAAGGAGCCTTATTATAATATTATTTATAGCTAAGGTATCTGTACCTTATGTATCTCTAGAGTCAGCAAGGTGGCACAATGGATAGAACACTGGTCCTGGAGTTAGTAAAACCTGAGTTCAAATCTGACCTCAAACTCTTCATAGCTCTGTGATCTTGGATGAGTCACTTAACTATATTTGCTTCAGTTTTCTCTTTTGTAAAAATGGGATAATCATAGCATCTACCTCCCAGAGTTATTGTGATGATCAAATGAGCTATTTGTAAAGTACTTAGAACAGTACTTGGTACTTAGTAGGAACCATATAAATACTTATTACTTTTCCCTTAACTTCTCTTTTTGAGATGACTTTTAATGCTTAGTTGATTTTTCCTGCTGACTTAGTAACTAATAATGAAAAACAAACCATCAAACAAGAAGTATAGAACAAGTAACTTTTTTTAAAAAAATGGTATTATCTCATTCCCCAATTGATAAGTGGTCAAAGGATATGAACAGGCAGTTTTCAGATGAAGAAATTAAATTAAAACAACTTTGAGGTACCATCTCACACCTGTCAGATTGGCTAATGTAACAGAAAAAGAAAATGAAAAATGTTGGAGAAGATGTGGGAAAATTTGGACACTAATGCATTGTTGGTGGAGTGGTGAACTTATATTAACATTCTGAAGAGCAATTTGGAACTATACGTAAAGGACAATCAGACTGTGCATACACCTTGATCCAACAGTACCACTACTAGGTCTGTATACCAAAGAGATCATAAACAAGGGCAAAAGACCTACATGTGCAAAAATATTTATGGCAGCTCTTTTTGTGGTGGCAAGGAATTAGAAACTGAGGGAATGCCCATTCATTGGGCAATGGCTGATCAAGTTGTAACATATGAAAGTAATAGAATACTATTGTTCTATAAGAAATGATGAAAAGGTAAATTTCAGAAAAACTTGGAAAGACTTACATAAACTAATGCTAAATGAAGTGAGCAGAATCAGGAGAACACTGTACATAGTATCAATGACATCATGCAATGATCAACTATGATAGACTTAGTTTTTCTCAGGAATGCAATGATTCAGGACAATTCCAAATGACTTGTGATGGAAAATGCTATCCACATCCAGGGAAAGAACTATGGAGTCTGAATGCAGATCAAAACATACTATTTTCACTTTGTGTTTTGTGGCTTTTGCCTTTTGTTTTTGTTTTCTTCTTTCACAGCATGACTAATGTGGAAATTCGTTTAACATGATTTCACATGTACAACCTATATTAGATTGCTTGCAGTCTTGGGGAGGAGGGAAGAGAGGGAGAAAAATTTGGAACTCAAAATCTTATAAAAATGAATGTTGTGAACTATCTTTACATGTAATTGAAAAAAATAAAATACTATTCACAAAAATAAATAAAATGAAATAGTAATAAAAATTGCATTATCCATACAAATGCACACCTACATACATATAGAGTGTAACATCATCTTCTTATTACAAACATACTGACTATATATTAAAACTAGTTTAAAATATTTGAACTCAAATGGATGATTATTTTGAATACAACTCCTTTCTAATCAGTTTGAATTAATTCAAAGGTTTTTTTAACCTATTACACATAGATATTACCTATATCACATCAAAAATGTCTCATTGTTTCCCCTTTGAAGAGAGTTCATTTACTTTTTTATTTTTTTATTTTTTTTTGCTTTGAAGAGTATTTTTCCCACAATTAAAATCAAGAAAATTTTTAGCATTCATTTTTACAAGATTTTGAGTCCCAAATTTTATCCCTCTCTCCCTCCCCTACCCTCTTTTGAAAACTGTAGGCAGTTTGATATAATTTATACATATGCTATAATGTAAACATATTTCCATATTCATCACAATTGTGAAAGAAGAAACAGATAAAAAAAAACATGAGAAAGAATAAAGTAAATGAAAAAAATGTATTTTATCTGCACTCAGAGTCCATCAGTTCTTTATCTGGATATGGATAACATTTTCCTTCATGAGTCCTTTGTACTTGTCTTAGATGAAAAGCTGTCATTCATAGTTGATCAAGACATGATGTTGCTGTTGCTGTATGTAGTGTTTTCCTGGTTCTGCTAGTTTCACTTTGCATTATTTCATACAAATCTTTCCAGGTTTTCCTTCAATCTGTGTGTGTCTCTCTGCTTCAGGTATATTTCTTGTAAGCAATATATTGTAGGATACTGGTTTTTGATCCACTCTGCTATCTGCTTCCATTTTATGGGAGGGTTCATCCCATTCACATTCACTGTAATGATTACTACCTGAGTATTTCCCTCCAACCCATTCTTCCTCCTGTTTATCTTCTCTCTCCTTTCACCCTTTCCCACATCACCAATGTTTTGTTTCTGCATACCACCTCCTCTGATCTGCTCTCCCTTCTGTCTGTCTCCACCCAACCCCTTTATTTAATCACCTTCCTTCCTACTTCCTTGTTGGGTAAGATAGATTTCTATATTCATCTGATTGAGTATATTATTCCATCTTTGAGCAATACTGATGAGAGTAAGGTTCAAGCAATGCCTATCACCCCTCATCTTCCTCTCTACTGTAATAGGTCTTTCTCACCTCTTCATATGAGATAATTTGCCCCATTCTACCTCTCCCTTCCCTTATCCCTTATTTTTTATGTCATTCCCTCAAATACACCTTGTACCCAAATCCTTTGTCCATGTTTATTCCTTCTATCTGTACTGTTAGTGATACAATTTTTGAGAGTTACAAGTATCATCTTCCCATGTAGGGATGTAAACAGTTTATTTTTATAGCTCTATTGAATCCTTTCTGTTTTCTTTTCCCTTTTTACCTATTTATGCTTCTCTTGCATCTTGATATTGGAGGTCAAGTTTTTGGAAGCACATGGAGGTCTGGCCCCTGGAGGATGCCTGTTTGTGCCAAACTTTGCTGAAGCACGTGGAAGTCCAGTTACCGTAGGATGCCTGGTCAGGCCAATACTGAAGCATTTGGAAGTCCAGCCACTGTAGGATGTCTGCTCACCTAGGGCTGTGCTGATCCACATGGTGGTTCTCAGAGCTGGAGTCTGCTGGTTCCCCTGGCTATGCTAAGGCAGCAGGAGTTTGCATTTGCCTGCTCCACTGCACTGGGGCACAGGATATCTCACTGGTTTCCATTTACTTTTTTCAAAATTAATAAAATATTAGAGAATTTAAAAATTAAGTTACAAATAGATGGAAATGAAATAAAATTAAATGTGAACTGCAAAAATATGTCAATTTATTCACTATTTTGAAGCATCCAGAATTGTTGCATTGCATTAATAAAATAAATATTTGACAACACATTTTAGCTCTCATTCTTATGTCTTATGTTCCTTATGAGCAACCTAAATGCTGTTTTCTCTAAAATTCATAGACTTAAATATTTAATTCTTTTGGGAACACTTTCACTTATTGTTATTTCTTTCTGTACGATGTTTTATATAACTAAAAATGTTTAAATTTAAGCAAATGCTTATTGTCGTGGTGAGGGAAATCATCACTTGCTCATGATTCTCATAAGGAATAGAATGAATTTCACAGGTATAAGTTTTGCTACAATTGGATCCATAGCACATAAAATGTTCTATTTCTTAGGGTGGAATAAATAACAAAGAAACTCACTCTACCTATGCAGATTGACAAATTGTTGTCTGGGAATACTGAGAGGTTAAGTGATTTATTCATGGTGATATAGCTAGTATGTGTTAGAGATAAGACTTGGAACCAGGTCATCCTGATTCTTGACTGGCTTTCTGTCTGCTATGCCAAGTTACTGCTCACTTCTTGACAACAACTACTTGTAACTGTTTAAAAGTTTTGAACTTCTTCTTCTTCTGTTTTTTTCTCCTTGCTTTCAGGCAGGAAAGGAATAATTTGCTTATTATTTTTGTTGCTGGCTCCCAGAAACATAATTGGTAAATGACCCTTTTCCTGCCCCTCTTCCTTTCCACTTGCTCTTTTTTCATGCTTTATTCAGGCTTCTGAGGGTAGTGACATGGAGTGCATCTAAGCAAAATTATTTAGGAAACTAACTACAGAAAGGCATTCCTCAATTGTATCACTTTTTAAATCTGGTTTTGAACAATCCTGGTTTGAACCCATCTTTCTATATTCATCTATATGCATCCTCATGTTCATCCCATCTAGAATTTCTGTACCCTTGAACTTGCTGTCTTCCCTGTCTGGAACATATTTACTTCTTTCTACCACCACATAGAATTAAATACCACTATACATGCGTATGCTATTCCTGATTTCTCTACTCTTCACTTTTAATGTTTTCCCTCTCTATCTTGTATTTATTTTATTTTTATTCTATGTATGCATGAATGCATATGTGTATATGTATGTATGTATAAATGTGTGCATGTATATGTTTGTTATCTATCTATATCTATATCTATCTATATCTATATCTATCTATCTATCTATTTATCTATCTATCTATCATCTATCTTCTCTTCCCCATAGAATGTAAATTCCTTGAGATCAGGGAGTTTTTGTTTTGTTAGTCTTTGTACCCTCAAGGGCTCAGCATAGCGAGTGGCACAAAGTAAATAATTAATACTTGTTGAATGTTGAACCCCCTAATTCTTTTCTTTTATCCTGGCCATGTCCCTAAAGTTGAGTATATCCACTAGATAGATAGAAGAGTATAACTGAAGGTGGGGAAGACCTTGTATATTCCAGTAAATCATACACTATGAAAATGTACAGAGCATCTCCCAATATCAGTATTTGTTGGTTTTCCACACTTCAAAAATTCAGGCAGAAGAATCTACCTTTATTTTTGCTTAAAACAAATGGTACCTGTACTCAACATAACAAAGTTAGAGGAAATTTGAATTCTATAAGAACTAAAGAGTCATTAAATATTTGTTTTCTACATGCAATTTTTCTCTGATTCAAGGGCCAGATACTAAGATATTATGATTCTAGATGTGTAATTGAATCAAACTGTGTCACCAATTCAACAACTCCAAATTCGGAATCTTATCATAACAAATATATTCTCGTAACACTTAATATTTTCTCAAGGCCAACGCTAAAATCCATTGTTTAGAAACAGTACACTGTGGCTTTTGCTATATTTTCTAGCTAATTAATCTTTTTTTTTTAAATCAAAAACATGTACCTAATTCTCTGGAACCTATGCCAATGAAATATTTTAGTTTGGAAATACTGTAATTAAGAAAAGGCATGCATATATAAGCCTTGAGGACTTCTTGGTCATAATATTGGATATATGTGTGTGTGTGTTTGTGTGTGTGTATGTGTTTGTGTATATAGCATTTTAATTGGTCTCTCTCAAAATCTTGCAAATCTGTGAACCAAATTGGAGTGTTCAACCATTTCATCCAGGTGGACTTGGTCAATAGCTTGCCCAGATAGGACAGAGAACTTACTGTTTTGATTATCTGCTTCAGTGCTTCATTTCAAAAACCAGCTTTTTTCCTCTGTTCTGTTTCTCTTTAATTTTGCTGACCAAAATGTTAGGTCCTCTGTAAGTTCCTTTAACTGAGCAATTTGTGTTTCAAGCTGTAACTGGTACAATAGGCTGTTAGAGAAACAATCTACTTACTTTTTGTTAAATAACCAGCTCTGGATGGTAAAAGAAAAAAGAGGGATTTTTTTTTTATTTCAATTTTAAGTGATTGACAAAACTTCCTAGGTCTTGAGGGAATTTAGCCTTTGGTGATTCATATTACCAACAAGATTTTTAATTTTTCTTCCATAGGCAGCAAAGTGAAGAAAATTTTAAAAATGAATTATAATGATAGCTAGATGGATAGAGTGCTGGACTTGGAATAAAGAAGGCCTGAGTTCAAATCCTGCCCTACATGTTCACTAGCTAGGTTGTCCTGGGCAACTTTTCTCTGCTCATGTTTCTTTGTTTTGTGGAATTGTGTGGACAATTATAACTGATCTCATAGTATTGTTGTAAGGATCACATGAGGTATACATATAAAATGTTTTACATATGTTAAAGGGCTATATAGATGCTAGCTATTATACTGATAACACATAAGTTACATAGCATTTAGTTCACAAGACTGTAGCTCATTTAATGTTCACAACACACTATCTAGGTGAGGTTTTTTTCATCCTCTTACGAGGGGGGAAATTAGAACTAAATGTAGTTAACTGACTTGTTGAGGATCACCAGCTAGAAAACACCAAAGGACTTGAATTCAGGTGTTCTGCCATCAAGTTCAGTACTCTTTGTCCTACATTACCTTGTCTCTTTTAAGGTACCTAAACACAAGGGAACCAGGAAAAGAAAGTAATAGCCTCGAAAGGAAGGCTGAATGATATGTATTCAAATACTGAGCTAAACCCATATATATCTAAAAAGAAGATATAGGTGGTGTCAACTTGACTGGAACCAGCTTCTAACTTGTGGGTAGACAGAACTGCACAAAGCAGGCCAGAAATAGGAGAGTCAGAACACAAACAGAAGTTTAATAAATTTCAAAGTGAGGAAAAAACTTGCAAGTGGAAATCCTCCTGAGTAGGGGGGCTTAACCTGCTGGGGCAAAGGCAGGTCTTATATACATAAAAACCACAAATGGGCTGGACTATGACAATTATTCTTAGTCATTCCCATGGCAAGCTCATGCATGGACAATGCAGGCATTCCTGGGTCCTCTGGGAACAGTCTCCAAGTTGCTTGGCTCACAGACACAAACAGAACCAGAGTTAGTATGGCAGGAACAGGAATACAGTACTTGGTTCAGTTCACTTAGCTGTTACAAGAAACAGGGTTTGTGAGCACGTCAAGAGGTGTGATGGATGGCTCTTAGGTCTCTGGGAAATAGGGGAGTCAGTGAACACCAGGGGTTGATCAAAGCACGTTGACTACATGGGTGAGACATATACTTTGTCCATGAGTGAGATCATCCAAAGCACAAAGGATTGTTGTTATGCCAAGCTCAGGGTACATCCTGCTTGCTGGGCCTTAGCTCTGGGAAACAGGGTGTCTCCAAAAATATTGACATTAGATAGAAAGATACTGCTCAAGGGTTTGGTATTTCTCCTTTTAAGTAGCGTAAATATTTTGAGGCTTTCATTTTCAATTAAGAACATCAAACATATCTTTATCCTAGGTTACAAGACACCCTATTTTACTTTGTGAGATAGTGAATTCCTTCATTAATGAAGGTATTCAAGTAGATGAACATTAGTTAATGATGTCAAAGAGATTCATAGGTAGGACCATAGGATTTTTATCACAAATAACCTTTTTACTATAAATAACCTTTAGTATACCTTCCACCTTTTACAGAGAAGGAAAATGAAATATAAAACTAATTTTATTTGCATAAGGTCACACAGATAGAAAGTAGCATCTATCAGGGATATTTGACTTCCCCAGTCACATATTGTAGATTTTGAGATTCCATAATTCCATTAATACACTTTAGATTGTGGTTCTCAAAATGTATAAAATATATTAAATAATAATCTATAATTTATGATGTCTTTTTCCTTTAATCTAAATAATTGAGGTTTTATTATAGGTGGTATTAGAATACCACATAAATTATTTAAAAAACACCATACATCAAAATGATGCTTGAAAATTTTGATAACACCAACTAGTTAGTAAAGGACTCTATTTAACAAGAATAGGAAAACAGTTTAGAGGAAAATAAGTTTTGAATATATTTTATAGTATATCCCACAATAATTTCTAAATATGTAAGTAATCTAGACATGAATGGTGACATAAAAAAGGTAGAGTGGAAGTAAGTGCCTTTTAGGATAATTTATAAGCAATGGAATAGGGATAGAGAAAATCACAAAAGCCAAATAATCCATTTGGATTATATAGCATTGAGACACTTTGTCACGAACAAAATCTTTGCAGCAAAAATAAAAGAAAATTACATTTTAGAATGATAACACACATATAATGTAGATGGAAATACATAGATGCATATACATTATGTGTGTTAATTGATATTTGATATCTAAGATATATTAGCAACTGACAAATTTACAAAACTGAGAGCTACTCCCCAATAGGTAATTTAGTCAAAAGATATGAACAATTTTCAAAAGAAGACATCTTCTATCAATAACCATATTAAAGGTTTTTTCTAATACATTACTAAAAGAAATATGAATGAAAACAGAGTTTAAGAATTTTACCTCATATCCTTCCAAATGGAAAAGATAATGAGAACCAGAAATAACCAATATTGAATGAGGCTCTGAAAACATTAATTCACTGTTGGTGGAGTTGTGATTTGGTTCAACCATTCTAAAAATTAATTTGGAACTATTTGTAAAAAGGAATTACATCTTTCATACTTTTGTCCCCATAAATCCTACTATGACACACATATTATGAGGAGTTCAAAGATAGAAAGAATGGGTCTATATGTACTAGAAAAGTCATATCAACATTTCTTGTGATAAAAAAATAAATAAAATTGGGTGCTATTATTTGATAGTGGCTAAACAAAAATGAGGAAGATGAATAATGGAATACAATCATGCTCTAAGAAATGAAAAACAAAATATGAAATTAAAAGTACCATGGAAAGATATTGAGACAATCTCTGAAGCTACTTCCACAATTCCAACTCATATTGGCAGATTAGATTTCCAGAGGCAGCTGATTACTACTCTCAAGGTTCTAAGGTTAACACTGACCAGTAGGTTTTCTTGCACTGTCATTCTTGAGCCCTCATTCATATGCTTCCAAGATGATCAGCCAGATTTAATTGTCTTTTTAGTAAGGATACTTATAACAAGAATTGTAGTAACAGGGCAAAAAATATTCCCTCTAAAAAATCTAGGACACATGGGGAAGGTGGGTACAAACTTAAAATACAAAGGTAATTGTTAGGGCCCAGCTCTGGACCGTGGCCTCCTGTAGGGTAGTAAGAGACGCTTGGAGGTTAGTACCTGCCCGAAAGGGTACTGGGAGTGCCTCAGTAACAGATGCTGGCTCCACCTATGAAGGAGGAACATGGGAGGAGCTCGGGCAAGTTCCACCCATGAGGTGGAGCTAGGGCTATAAGAGCAGGACCTGGGGTGTCTGGGTAGAGCCGGGAGTCGGAGGCAGGAGAGAGAGCAGAGGCCGGGACCATGGGAGGCAGGAGAGCATGTAACCAATAAATCGTGTGCAGCTGCCAACTCGGGTGTTCTGTCTAGTTACTCCCCTCCACCCTCGGAGGGGCCGGAGAGGTCCGAAGACCGGGAAAGGTAAGTATCCAAGTGATGGGCCGGGTGTAGAGGCCCCGGGCAGGTAATGAGTTAAATGTATAGAGAATATATGTTGCAATGGGATAAATTATAGTTCCCAGTTAATGGAATAATGTTTACCCCATGATAGATAGTATCTCCATTAAGTTTCCTTTAGATATAGTTCTCTGATGGTTCTGAGTCTCAGTATCTTGGTAGAGTTCACAGACAACACTTCTCTCCATCTCAAGGGGTCATACTTCTTCAAAGCTGCATTTTCTCAGGTAACAATTATGTCTTATTGGATTTGTTGGATCCTATTAATTCAATCTCTATGATTGAACATGTCTGTTTGACTACTAGTCTAGTCTCTCACAAACATATGGACAGTAGAAAGGTTTGAAGGATAGAGAAATTCTTTCATCTCTTTCAGAATGATTGTCTCTTAGGTTATTGGCTTGCAGTGGTAAACTGGAATCTTCTGAATTGGAACTTTTCCACTACCAGACTGGTTTTCTGTTTGATTTACTTATGACTGGAGTAACTGCTATTGTTATTCATAAGGTCCAATCAGTCAGTCAGTCAATAAACATTTATTAAGCACCTCCTATTTTCCTGGCTCTATTCAAAGACCTAGAGTTAGTGTTTGTAAAGAATTTGACTGACATTAATTCACTATATAAATGCAGCTGTCATTATTGCTACTTCTATGGTTATTTCTATTATCAGCATACAACTGTGATATATTTTGATTTCTTTGACTGTTTTTCTTTGTTATAAGAGAGGGTTCAGTGTAGTAAGGGCATACTGGGAAATTTCTGTTGTTAAAAATTTTTAAAAAGCCATCAATAACAATAGTTATATCTACATCATTTCTTATATTTAGCTAACCCATTTAATGACTTGTGATCAAAAAATGTTTAATAAGATGAAATTTTATATGGAAAACATTGAGTTTTTCACTTGGATTCCAAATATATCCATAAATATGAGGGACAAGAGACAAGGCATTTCATTGGGTGGGCATAATAACTGTCTCCAAAAAAGTGAAGGAATGTCATGCATGTGGAATAGTAATTATTATCCTTAGAGGATAGAATTAGTCTTAATGAGTAGAAGTTACAGAGGGCTCTGTTTTGCAATTAGAATAAACCAGAAGTGGAATCAGATGAATTGAGTATTTGGTTTCCTTTCTGAAGGTCTTTAAACAGAGGCTACATGACCATTTTTTTTCTTTCAGATTTTATTATTTTATTTATGTTTAGCTTTCAACGTTCACTTCTACAAGATTTTCCACAAGATTTTGATTACAGAATAAATACTTTTATTAAGGGGATTTGTTCTGTGTTTCCAAATTTTCTCCCCATCCTGTCCCTCCCCCCACCCCAAGACGGTGTGCATTCTAAATACCCCACCCCCTTATCTGCCTTCCCTTCTATCCCCCCACTTCTCTTAACCCCTTCCCATTCTATTTTCCTGTAGGGCAGGATAGATGTCTATACTTCATTGACTGCATATCTTATTTCCTCTTCCAGTTGCATGTGAAAACAAATTTTAACATTTGTTTCTAAAATTTTGGGTTCCAACTTTTCTCCCTTCTTCCCTCTCCACCCACCCTCATTGAAAAGGCAAGCAACTCCATACAGGTTATAGATGTGTAGTCATGCAAAACACTTCCATAGTAGTCATGTTGTGAAAAACTGACTATATTCCCCTAATCCTATCCTACCCCTGTTTATTCTATTCTCTCTTTTGACCCTCTCACCTTAGAAGTGTTGGCTTCTGATTACCCCCTCCCCCAAACTGCCTTCCTCTCTATCATCCCTCTGCCCTCTTGTCCTCTTCCCCCCTATTTTCCTGTAGGATAAGATAGATTTCCATACCCAATTGAGTGTGTATGTTATTCCCTCCTTAAGCCAAATCCGATATGAATAAAATTCACTCATTCCCTCTCACCTTCCCCCATTTCCCCTCCACTGTAAAAGCTTCTTCTTGTCTGTTTTATGTGAGATAATTTACCCCATTCTACCTCTCCCTTTCTCCTTCTCCCAGTATAATCCTCTCTCACCCTTTAATTTTATTCTTCAACTCACCCTGTGCCATCTATCTATCTATCTATCTATCTATCTATCTATCTATCTATCTATCTATCTATCTATCCATACATATCATTTCTTTCCTCCAACTATCCTAATACTGACAAAGTTCTCATGAGTTACAAATACCATCTTTCCATGGAGGAATATAAACAGTTCAACCTTAATAGTCCTTTACGATTTCTCTTTCCTGTTTACCTCTTCATGTGTCTTTTGAGTCTTGTATATGAAAGTCAAATTTTCTATTCAATTCTGGTCTTTTCATCAAGAATGCTTAAAAATCCTCTTTTTCACTGAATTTCCACTTTTCTCCCTGAAGGATTATACTCAGTTTTGCTGGGTAGGTGATTCTTGGTTATAATCCTATGTCCTTTTACCTCCAGAATGTTATATTTTGAGCCCTCCAGTCCCTTAATGTAGAAGCTGATCAGACTCTCCATCCTCCCACCATCTGTGAGCCAAGAACTTCAGAAGCAGCTGCTGCCACCCTGATGCTATGTTAGAGCCAGGGCTGGACCATGCTCCTCTCTCACCCAGGTGTGACAGACCTTTCCCACTGACATAAGTTGTCTTTGGTGATTGTCAGTTGAAAAGTCTGGAAACCACCACAGCTGCCTGTGATTCAGTCTCCTGAGGCCTAATCTGGCTTTATTGAGGCCCCATCTCTGACTGTCAGGCCCACACTGCACTGTGCTCCTCTCTCAGCCTAGGGCAACAGACCTTTCCTACTTTCCTATCAAACATCCAGATTATCTTGGTCTGGAAATTTGTTTCACTGTCTTTTTGTGGGTTCTGCTGCTCTAGAATTTGTTTAGAGCCATTTTTTAAAGGTGTTTGGAGGGGTTTGGGGGAGACCTCAAGCAAGTCACTGCTTTTACTCTGCCATCTTGGTTCCGCCTGTCTACAAGACCATTTTTAATGAATGTTATTGCTGTAGTTGTTTTTCAGGTCCAGGGCAGACTAGAAGTCCTTTGAGGTCAATTCCCACTCAATGCCAGTGATTCTGTTTTTCTTTATATTACATTACAGACCCCTTATGCCCACCATATGTCTCTACACTGTCCTGGAGATTACCCATTACTTTGCTACTTCAGCGGCTGTGATGTTCTTTGATGTGTAACCATGTAGCACCACCAGGGAAACACTGGTTTTAAAAATGTGATTCAGCTGAGCCAGACTTCATTCCACATTCAAGAGGTAGATGCTAGACACACCAAGAAAAATTCTAGGAGTGAGTGGCAAATCCATAAGCCTGCCGCCACTGCTATGGCATCCTGCTATAATTTCCCCTTGACTAGAGAATCCTGCTGCTGTAGCAATTTTATCAATCCACTTGCTGTAATCATATTTCCTCTCTGACTTCTCAGAGTATTCCTTGTAGTATAGACAGGGACAACTCTTGAATGAGAAGTATTACATGCATACAAGCAAAATGTGCACTGGGGTGGGGAATAGGTGGCCTAAATGTCACATGTGAACTTCTAGGTCCTTGGATACAGCCTTTTGACTGAGTCTAAGTTTTATAGAGTAAATACTTTTGTTAAGGGGATTTGTTCTGTGAAGTTTGGATTCAGTCAAAGAGCTGCACTTGACCTAGAGGGCCACATGTGGCCTCAAAGACCAAAGTTCACCACCCCTGGATATACATATAGGTGCATACATGCAAACACGTATATATATACCTGTATACACACACATACACACACACATATACACACATATATTTGTACACATATATTTGTACATATTCATATATGCAACTAGATTCTAAACTATACAAGCTTGGGAATATGGAATATAATTCAAATTAAAATAGCATTTATTAAATAATTACTGTGTGTCAGGCATTATACTAACCACTAGGAGGCAAAGAAAGGCAAATAGGAATAAATGAACTAAACAGTGAATAGTGAAAAAAAAATCCTATGACTACTATTCATTCTATTGCCTGGTTAGATACTTCTAAATATGAAAATTCTAGTGAGGACTTGCTTCTTTTATCACTTCTCCTAAAATTAGTAAGACTTGGGACACAGGATAAACAACCACATGCATAGAGGTAGTTAGGCACGTATTCTAGATCCATGCTCAGGGACTATGTGATTGTAGGATTTATAAGAGATTATAAGGATAGTTCCTTTCTTCAACTAAAATGAAGAAACCTCATCCCAACCCTCAGATATTATTAAGTACCTACTTAATATTTGTTTGATTTTTCTAGCTCACATTATCATATTTCCTTCTTTTAAAGAACATAATACTATTCTAAGCATCTTGGGTCATTTTACATTCCACAAAACCTTTGAACTACAAACCAAGTGGGTTGTTGCATAATCCAGTCAACTAAGTAGTGTGGCTTCCTTTATCCGGAAACCTTAGCTCTTCCCCTGGGGCTTTTGAGAATTCTGTGAATCTATTTTGGTTTTTGTGGAATTGTGATTGAAACTGTCAGCCAGGACTGATGAGAATGAGGAAAAAAAATTATATTAACTTTTAAGCAAGTTATCCAGTAATCTGCATTTCTGGAGCACCAATAGTGATGAGTCATCATGCTATTTCTAGATGATTATCAAGTCTGAGTTAAGAATAGAATCTTTGAGTTATGACAAGTCTCATTTATATAACATTTTATATAATGGTAAAATGATATTTCAGTGCATATTACATTCCAAAAAAGCTCAGAGGAAAAGAGCAAAAGAAGATTAACCAAAAAATGGAATAATTCTGTTGAAGTTGGAAAAGAGAGGTACACAAGGTGTAAGCCAGAGGCATTGTATTTTGTTGGAGGGAACATTGGGCTCAATTTCAAGATCTGGGGGTTCTAGCTCCAGCTGTGTCACCATCTTAGCTCACTCACTTACCATCTCTGAATTTTCAGCATCTGTAAAATGAAAACATTGGATTAGGAACTGTCTGTTATTTTTCGGTTCTATAATTCTGAATTCCTTGATTCCAGGGACCATTTTTGCCTTTCTATGTGGACCCAGCATTTATTGCAGTGTTTGAAACATAGTAGATATTTAACAAGTGCTTTATGACATGACTGGGATTTGTGAATGAGAGAGATTTTATTGAGCCCTCTTTCTTACTCTCTTTTTTTGCACCTGTCAATTAGTAAATATTGATTAAGCACCTAGTATGTGCCAGGCCTTGTGTTAAGTTCTAGGAAAAAGACAGTCCCTTTTGTCAAAGGGCTTACAGTCTAATGGAGAGGTCAACAAGCAAGCATTCATGGAGCAATCTATATACAGGATGAATGAAAGATATCAGACAGAAGGCACTAAAATTAAGAGGGGTGGAGAAATTCTTCCTATAAAAGATAGGATTTTAACTGAGACTTGAAGTAAGAGAAGACAATAGACCAACTTTTTTTACTTCCCCAAAGTCTAATCTGATTGTAATCTCAAATCTGTATCTATCTATCCATCCATCTATCCATCCATCCATCCATCCATCAACTTATCCACTGAAATGAATGAAAAACCTAAGAGCCAGAGTTTGGTAATTAATGATCAATTTAATTAATCTAGCTGACAATAAATTGATGCATGTTACTCTCAGTAACCAAAGACACCTGATGGAGATACTGAATGTTTTAATATGCTTTTAGAAAAGGTGGGGGGAACTGACAGGTGAAAATCAACCTTGATTGATGAACAATTAATTAAAGGGGCATATTGATGAGAGGGTGGGCTAAAAAGTATTTAACTTTTCCTTATGGGAATATGCCTTGTCTCAGTCACCTCCAACAAGCTGGATCAAAGAATCCATTTCTACCCAGACCACTCTGGTTTGTTTTCTCCTTAATGAGCTGGGTTACCCTAGACTCCAATGGAGGGGTGCAAAGACACAGACTTGATGTTTTAAGGCTGGAATTTACCTAAATTAGTTCTGCTTACACTCTAAACATAAGTAAGGTCTCCTAGTTAGGTGGGGTCTTGCTCAAGATCAAGAAGCATGCTGCTGGAAGATTTGGAAGTATCATCTATCAGCCCTGTCCTTCAGAAACTAACTGAATGACCTACAGGTACTGGTGTTTGAATGATGAAATAAAGAGAAAAAAAGACTTAATCCTAATTTAATAATTAGTTATTAATATAATAGAAAAACAATGTTCCCTACCATCCAACATTTATCTGTATGTTCTCTATCTTTTCTTCCCTTTCCTTTCCCACCTTCTTCTAATGAAAACAAACAAAACAAAACAAAACATGTATCTGAGACTTGGGAAAAATTTAGAAAGTCATGTAGCATATGATTCTATGGTGTTTATTTTAGGGACTTATAAAGCAATATATTAAGGGGGAGGCATTAATTCTCTGCCCAGGATAAGCTGTCTAATCTTAGTAGGTTTGGGATTTTTTTTATTTTACAAATCTAAAAATAAGTAATTCCCACTTAATGCTTACCTTTATAGAACATAATGTAGACTTCCTGGGAGTCACTGAAATTAAAAATGGGCATCCTGCCTACCACTCCTCCCTATGGCATGCACTGAGTCCACAAGTTTAGATATAACAGAAGCAGAGCAGCCAGAGAAATGCAGCAAGTTTGAACTTAAGCCAATATCAGCTTTTTTCTTTCATATTTTAAATCAGAGCAACATAGTTCAAACATATTCCTCTTTTACCTAGAGCCAAGTTTAAATTTGCAGGTGTACTCAGTGCTGAAGATAATAAAATCACCATTATGAGAAACAGAAAAAGTGTTAAATGAAGCACCTTTGAATACTCTCTACTTTATGTGACACAGGACCAAACTGTAGGCTTAAAATGATTCCTAGTTCAAATATCAGCTGGGACACTTTGTTTGAGTACAGAAAATGCTTGTAACTACAAGATGAGTTTGAGAAAGTAACACTTAGTGTACCTTGATGCATGCAAAGTTACAATTGCCAGCAAGCTATCTACATGAGGAATTTTTTTACTTTTTTTTTCTTTTTTTTGGCTAGGCAATGGGGTTAAGTGACTTTCCCAGGGTCACACAGCTAGTATGTATCAAGTGTCTGAGGCTGGATTTGAACTCAGGTCCTCCTGACTCCAAGGCCAGAACTCTATTCACTTCGCCACCTAGCTGCCCCAAGGCTTTACTTTCAATATGACTTCAAATAATGGTCTCATTTCAAGAGTATATATATACCTAACATGCTCTATGACTCTTGGATCAGTCTGTTTCATCCAAAGGAAATTAAAAATTCATTCAGTTGTCTAGGTGACTTAGGGGAACATATTTTGTGGACCTAAGAAAAGATATAACTAATTGTGTTGCATTTCATGGATCTGCTGCATTTAGGTGACTCAAGTATAATGTTTATAAAATCAAGGACATGTTTGACATTCAAAGGGGAGAATAGATTTACATCCTCCAATGTGAGGAGAAAGTAGGCCAGACCTCCACATGCTTCTCTTAAGTGGCCATTTTAAAATGTCTATTGTTAATGATATAGGTTAGGGTCCAAAAGAAAGGACAGACCAATTCAAATCTAGTGGTGAGTCAAAATAGATCAGAATAGGCTCTAGCAGAATTCCATCACAATATAAAGGACAATTATTATAGTGTATAAACAGAGACGATCCCAAGGTTCCAGACTAAATGTGATTTGATCATTTAATCTCTGGGTTTGTTTCCTCGACTATTAGGCGAGGAGGCTATACTATATCCTACATCTTCAAGCTCTTTTTTGAGCTCTGCTGTTCTATGAGGCTGTCACCAGAGTATGTTAAATCTTCGGAGTACTAAGCACTCACTTCTTTCAAGGCACTGGAGAGACAATTGGATAGGATTTCTCAAGTTAATGTTAGATCCTTCGGAGGGATATGACTATGAGCACACAGATGGATGGAAAGGGCAACAGACTGTGGGGGTAACGAATGTAATGTTTTTGTAATTAGGGAGCATTCAGTACTACTTTCTTCTTCCCTTTCTTCTTTCTTTCTTCCCTTTGTTCCTTCTTTTGTTTGGACCTATGTAATTTAGGTTTTAATCTTAACTCTGCTACTTACTATGTAGCATTGGGTAAAATATTTCCTTCTTGGGGCCTCAGTTCCTGAGTCTGAATAAATCAGAGTATGGTACTAGATAATGTTTAAGTATGTTCTAGATAGAAATCCTGTAATCCTGTAATCATTTTCAGCTAACAGTGATGATAGTTTCTGTTACAGAAAAAAAAAGTGCAATGTAATTGTCCCTTTCAAAATCTTGATAATACTATACCTTTGTCCCTGGAATTCAAAGAAACTGAGTACTGAGTACTGATAATAACTATCTATGCTGTTTTATAGCATTTGGGGTAGTTTGGTAATGGTAACAGTTCCAAAAAAGACTTCCCTCAAATCCTGGAACCCGTTTTGTTAATATCAAGTGTAACACCATCCCAACATCTCATGCAGTTAAAAAATGTGTAGTTCCATTGAGGACCCAATCTGTTTCCTGTTTTGAAAATTAATTTGAAAGGGCCTCCCTTCAGCTAAAGAGAAATGCAGCAACATCTGCTTCTAAGCACTCTCTCCTTCCTGGTTATAAGTAGTTTAGAGCCAAGATGGTGGAGAAAAGCCAAGATGGTGGTGAAAAGGCAGCAACTCACCTGAGCTCCCCCCCAAACCTCTGTAAACACCTTTAAATAATGCCATAAAACTATTCTTGGGTAGAACACACAAAAGGATGGGGAGAAATAATTTTTCAGAAAAAGACAACTTACAATGTTAGAAGGAAAGGTCTTTTCCACCTGAGTGAGAGTGGAGCACAGTCCAGTACAGGCTGTACCAGCACAGTCCTGGCCCCAGCAAACTAGGCAAAGGTATTGGGAGCAACTAAATCTGCAGTGGCAGAGTCTTTTGGAGCACTCAGCCCATAGAGGATAAGGGGGTCAAACAACCAATCAGAAGGATACTACAGGGGTCCATTTGTTAGCACTGAAGCAGGACTTTATTGCTCTGCCCATATTTGGACCCAAGTCACAGTCCTGAGTAGAAGTTCTAGGGAGAAGAACAGTACTAACACATCAGAGTTTGTGGCCACAGTGGAGCAGGGACCCTCCTCACAGTTCCAGGGCAGAAAAGAGTGCTTGTGGTCACTCATAGACCAGAGCATAGGTCAGGAGAGTAGTAAACACCCCTCTTCCTAGATCATACCACATTAGTAAAACTAAAAACTTACAGGTCCCTAGAAGTATCTCTGAAAATAGCTGCATAAACCCCTGAAGCTTGGGAGCTTCCACCCTGGAAGCAGAGCCCTACTTAACAAATAGTTCAAAGTCAAGAAACAGGCTGGGGAAATGAGCAGGGGAAATGAACAAACAGGAGAAAAAATTCTGACCATAGAGTGTTACTATGGTAACAAGGAAGATCATAACAAAGTCAAAGTTCCTACATCCAATGCTTCCAAGAAAAATATGAATTGCTCGCAGGCCATGGAACAGCTCAAAAAGGATTTTGAAAATCAAGTAAGAGAGGTAGAAGAAAAATTAGGAAGAGAAATGAGAGCGATGCAAGAAAATCATGGAAAAAAAAGAGTTAACAGCTTGGTAAAGGAGACTCACAAATACTAAAAAAACAAAGAAAAACAAAAACAAAGAACAAAAAAAAAACACCTTAAAAAACAGAATATGCTAAATGGTGAAAGATGTACAAAAAGCCATTGAAGAGAAGAATAACTTGAAAAATAGAATTGGCCAAATGGAAAAGTAGGTACAGTAACTCACTGAAGAAAATAATTCCTTAAAAATTAGAATTGAGAAAATGAAAGCTAATGGCACTATGATAAATCAAGAAACAATAAAATAAAACCAAAATAATGAAAAAAAGAAGACAATGTGAACTATCTCATTGGAAAAACAACTGACTTGGAAAATAGATCCAGGAGAGATAATTTTTAAAATTATTTGACTACCTGAAAGTCATGATAAAAAAAAGGGGCCTAGACATCATCTTTCAAGAAATTATTGGGAATAGCATCTGCCTAAAATCTTCAACAAGCATCATAGGTTATGGGGACAAGCTAGAAGAATTTCCAATTAGATCTGAGTGAAACACAGATGTCCATTATCACCACTATTGTTCAACATCGTACTGGAAACATTAGCTTTAGCAATAAGAGAAGAAAAAGAAATTGAAGGTGTTAGAATAGGCAAAGAATAAACAAAGCTATCACTCTTTGCAGATGACATGATTATATACTAAGAGAATCCTAGAGAATCAAGTAAAAAACTTCTTGAAATAATAAACAACTTTAGCAAAGTTGTAGGCTATAAAGTAAACCCACATAAATCATCAGCATTTCTATGTATTACCAACAAAATCCAACAGCAAGAGATAGAAAAAGAAATTCCATTTAAACTTACTGTGGACATTATAAAATATTTAGGATTCTACCTCCCAAAACAAACCCAGGAACTATATGAACACAATTACAAAATACTTTTCACACAAATAAAGTCAGATCTAAATAATTGGGAAAACATGTTTCTCATGGGTAGGCCGAACTAATATAATAAAAATGACAATTCTACCTAAGCTAATTTACTTATTCAGTGCCATACCAATCAAACTACCAAAAAAATATTTTATAGAGTTACAAAAAGTAACAACAAGATTCATTTGGAAGAACAAAAGGTCCAGAATATCAAGGGAACTAATGAAAAGAAATGCAAGGGAAGGTGGCTTAGCCATTCCAGATCTTAAATTGTATTATAAAGCAGCAATCATCAAAACTGCTTGGTACTGGTTAAGAAATAGAGTGGTGGATTAATGAAGTATGCAAGACACAGTAGTCAATGACTATAGCAATCTACTATTTGATAAACCCAAAGACCCCAGCTTCTGGGATAAGAACCCACTCTTTGAAAAAAAATGCTAGGAAAAGTGGAAAAGAGTATGACAGAAACTAAACATTGATCAAAATCTCACACCATATGCCAAAATAAAGTCAAAATGGGTTCATGATTTAGATATAAAGGCTGATACTGTAAGCAAACTGGGAGAGTAAGGAATAGTTTACCTATCAGATTTATGGAGAACAAACGAATTCATGACCAAACAGGAGATAGAGAACATTACAAAAAACAAAATAGATAATATTGATTACATTAAATTGAAAAGTTTTTGTACAAACAAAGCCAATGCAACTAAGATTAGAAGGAAGGTAGAAAATTGGGAAAGAATTTTTACAACCAGTGTTTCTGATAAGGGCTTAATTTCTAAAATTTATAGAGAATTAAGTCAAATTTATAAAAATACAGTCATTCCCCAATTGATAAATGGTCAAAGGATATGAACAAGCAGTTCTCAGATGAAGAAATTAAAGTCATCTATAGTCATATGAAAAAAATGCTCTAAGTCACTATTGATTAGAAAAATGACAATCAAAACAACTTGGGATATCACATCACACCTATCAAATTGACCAAAATGACAGAACAAGAAAACAACAAATGTTGGAGAAGATGTGGGAAAATTGAAACACTAATGTATTGTTTTGTGGAGTTGTGAAATGATCCAACCATTTTGGAGAGCAATTTGGAACTATGCCCAAAGGGCTATGAAAGTGTGCATACCCTTTGGCCTGGTAATAGCACTTCTAGGGCTGTATCCCAAAGAGATCATACAAATGGGAAAAGGACCCACATGTACAAAAATATTTACAGCAGCTCTTTTTGTTGTGGCAAAGAATTGGAAATTAAGAGCATGCCCAACAATTGGGGTATGGCTAAACAAGTTGTGGCATATAAATGTAATGGAATACTATTGTGCTATCAGAAATGATGAACAGGCTGACTTCAGAAAAAACCTGGAAAGACTTGTATGGTCTGATGCTGAGTGAAACGAGAAGAACCAAGAGAACATTGTACACAATAACAGCCACATTGTGTTATGACTAATATTGATAAACTTAACCCTTCCCAGCAATACAAGGATATAAGACATCTCCAAAGGCCTCGTTATGAAAAATGCTATCTACATCCAAAGAAAGAACTATGGAGTTTGAATGCAGATCAAAGCATACTATTTGCTATTTTTTTCTTCTGTTGAGTTTTATTTCCTCTTTCTGGTGGTTCCTCCTATTGGTTCTCATTCTTACTTACAATATCACTAATGTAAAAATATGTTTAATAGGAATGTATATGTGTAGCCTATATCAGATTGTGCACCATCTTGGGGAGGGTGGTGGGGAGGAAGGGGGAAAAATTTTAAACTCAAAAGCATATGGAAGTGATTGTTGACAAATCAAAATAAATTAATTTAAAAAGCTTAAAAAAAGAAATTATCGGATTTCTATATCCAGGAGCCAAGATAGCAGAGTAAGCAGTAAATCGCTGCAGCTCTCTCATATTCACCTCCAAATGACTATAAAATAGCTCCCCATAACAAATCCTGGAATAGTGAAGGCAGCAGAAAGATTAGATAAAGTGGTATTTTATCTCAGGAGACTTGCAGGATTATCACAAAATGTCTGTTTTGCTTGGACAAAAGGGGAGCTCATTCCAGGACAATAAGCAACTCAGCAAGCCTTCAGTAATCCCCACCTCAGAAAACCAGTGGAGATTTTGAGACCTGGAGTTGTACAGCAGAAAAACGCCAACACCAGGATCCACCCTCCCCCTTCCGCCATGCCTTAGCATAGCCAGGTGAAATGGCAGATTTCGGCTCTGAGAACCACCACATGCTTCAGGACTACCTGGGACAAACAGACATCCTCCAGTGGCCATACCTCCACATGCTTTAGCACAGCCCAGGGCACACAGGCATCCTCCAATGTGAGGAGTAAGTAGACCAGACCTCCATGTGCTTCACCACAGATCCAGGCAATCAGGCATCTTCGTTTCCAGACCTCCATGTGCTTCAATGTAGCCCTGGGAAAATGCAGGAAAAAACCCACCAGGGCTCAGCACACACCAGACAACACTTCTAGGGCTCCAGTTCAGCACTAAGTAAGTGACCAAATCACTATGGCCTACAATAATGACAGCTGCCCCCAGCCCACCTCCTCAACATAGAAACAGACATAAGGGTCCTCTGTGGGCCTTAATACAACATAAGCGCAGCACCAGGTAAAAACACAGGGTCTGCAGTCACTGGCACAAGAAACAGTGCCCCTTCCACCCTGGTAGCTGAGACCAAATTTAAAAGAATGGAACGAAGGCCCCCAAAATGAGCAAAAAACAAGAAAAAAGAATCTGACCATAGAAAGTTAATATGGTGACAGGAAAGATGAAGACACAAACTCAGAAGGGGACAAAAATGTCAAAACACTTATGGGCAAAACCCCAGAGAAAAATGGGTAGTCATCTCATGCCCAGAAATAACTTATTGAAGAGCTCAGAAAGGGTATAAGAGAGGTAGAATAAAAATTGGGAAAAGAAATGAGAGTGATGCAAGAGATTTATGGAAAATGAGTCGACAACTTAGAGAAAGGAAACAGATATTTAAAAAGGTGAATTGGCCAAATAAAAAAAAAAGTACAAAAGCTAATTAAGTAAAGCAAGTCCTTAAAAGTTAGACTTGTGCAAGTGAAAGTTAATGATTCCATGAGACATCAAGAATCAATCAAACAAAATCGAAAAAGTGGAAGAAAATGTAAAATAGCTCATGGGAAATACAACTGACCTGGAAAATAGATTTCATTAGTGTTCTTATAGTTCCTGGGTTTGTTTTGGCAGGTAGATTCCTAAATATTTCTATCTCTTGCTGTTGGGCTTTGTTAGTAATATGCAGAAATGCTGATGATTATGTGAGTTTATTTTATAACCTGAAACTTTGTTAAAGTTGTTTATTTTTCAAGTAATTTTTTTTACTTGATTCTCTAGGATTCTCTAAGTATATGATCATACCATCTGCAAAGAGTAATAGATTTGTTTCTTCTTTGTTTATTCTAACACCTTCAATTTCTTTTTCTTCTCTCTTATTGCTAAAGCTAACATTTCTAGTACTATATTGAATAACATTGGTGATAATGGACATCTTTGTTTCACCCATTATCTTATTAGGAATGCTTCTAGCCCCAATACATATAATGCTTGCTGAAGGTTTTAGGTAAATGGTACTTATCATTTTAAGAAGACTCCATTTATTCCTATGCCTTCCAGTGTTTTCAATACTAATGGGTGTTGCATTTTATCAAAAGCTTTTTCTGCATCTATTGAGATGATCATGTGGTTTCTGTTAGTTTTGTTATTAATATGATCAATTATGCTGATAGTTTTTCTAATATTGAACCAGCCCTGCATTCCTGGTATAAATCCTACCTGGTTATAGTGTATTATTCTGATGATAAGTTGCTGTAATATATTTGCTAATATTTTATTTAAAGTTTTTGCATCTATATTCATTAGGAAAATTGGTATATCCTTTTCTCTCTCTGTTTTGACTCTTCCCAGTTTAGGTATCACAAAAGAATCGCAAAAAAATTTGGTAAGACTCTTTCTTCACCTGTTTTCCCAAATAGTCTATATAGTATTGGAATTAATTGTTCTTTAAATGTTTGATAGAATTCACTTGTAAATCCATCTGACCCTGGAGATTTTTTTTCTTAGAGAGTTCATTAATGGTTTGTTCAATTTCTTTTAATGTAGAAGTTGCAAGGTCCTGTGTAATCATGACTGGAGTTCTATAATATTTAAATTGTTTCTTTCTGACTGCTTGCAGTATTTTCTCTTTGACCTGGTGATTTTGGAATTTGGCTACTATATTCCTTAGTGTTTTCAATTTGGGATCTCTTCCAGGAGGGCCTCAGCAAAACTCTTGGAAGGACAATTCCAAGAGCTAAAGCTCCAGGCTGAGAGACATCCTCCAGCAATGAAACATCCCTGTGCAAGGCCCTGTTAAGCAGGAGCCAGGAAAGGAGTGCAAAGCCCAGGTGTGCAGGCATCCTCCAGGGGCCAGACTCCTCACCTCTACCCCTGGAACTCATATGTTGCTGATTCTAGTCCAACACCAGGTTAGCTGCCAGAACCCCACAGCCTCCAACTGCTAGCACTTGAGGTCCCAGCACACAAAGCAAGTGACAAGGCCCTGGGCTCACCCAGGCCTTGCACTCCTTTCTTGGCTCCTACTCATCAGGGCCTTGCACAGGGATGTTTCATTGCTGGAGGATGTCTCTCAGCCTGGAGCTTTAGCTCTTGGAGTTGTCCTTCCAAGAGTTTTGCTGAGGCACTAGGAGACTTGGCTGTCAGAGAATGCTGTGGCATGGGGTGGTTTTCTGAACTGGTGTCCACCAGTTCTCCTACCCATACAGAGGTACTTGGGTCCTGGTGTTGGTGCTTGCCTGCTCCACCACCCTGGGATTCAGAATCTCCACCTGGTATGCTGAGGTGGGGCTTTCTGATAGCTTTCTGGAATGTCTCCTATTCTGTACTGCTCCCACTAAATCAATTTACTTATTCAGTGTCATACCAATCAAACTACCAGAAATTATTTTATAGAGCTAGAAAAAAATAATAACAAAATTCATTTGGAAGAAAGAAAGGTCCAGAACACCAATGGAACTCATAAAAAGAAATTCTAGGGAAGGTGTTCCAGATTTTAAATTGTATTATAAGGCAGTAATCATCAAAACTACTTGATACTGGCTAAGAAATAAAGTTCTGGGTCAATGGAATAGGTTAGGTACACAAGACACAGTAGTCAATGACTATAATAATCTACTATTTGATAAACCCAAAGACCCCAGCTTCTGGGATAAGAACTCACTATTTGACAAAAACTGCTGGAAAAACTGGAAAAGAGTATGCCAGAAACTAGGCATAGACCAAAATCTTACACCATTTACCAAAATAACATCAAAATGGGTTCACAATTTAGATATAAAGGCTGATACTATAAACAAATAGGGAGGGCAAGGACTAGTTTACTTGTCAGATTTATGGAGAACAAAAGAATTTAAGACCAAGCAAAAGACAGAGAACATTATGAAATGCAAAATGGATAGTTTTGGTTACATTAAATTAAAAAAGTTTTTTGCACAAACAAAGCCAATGCAACCAAGATTAGGAGGGAAGCAGAAAACTGGGAAAGAATTTTTACAACTAGTGTCTCTGATAGAGGCCTGATTTCTAAAATATATAGAGAACTAAGTCAAATTCATAAGATTACAAGTCATTTCCCCAATTGATAAATGGTAAAAAGAATATGAACAGGCAGTTGTCAGATGAAGAAATTAAAGCTATCTATAGTCATATGAAAAAAATGCTCTAAATCATTATTGATTAGACAAATGCAAATCAAAATGACTCTGAGGTACTATATCACACCTATCAGATTGACTGACATGACAAAACAGAAAAATAATAAATGTTAGAGAAGATGTGGGAAAATTGAAACATTAATGCATTGTTGGTGGAATTGCGAACCAATCCAACCATTTTGGAGAGCAATTTGGAACTATGCCCAAAGAGCTATAAAGATGGGCATAACCTTTGACCCAGCAATACCACTTCTGGGGCTGTATCCCAAAGAGATCATTCAAAAGGGAAAAGGAGCCACATGTACAAAAATATTTATAGCAGCTCTTTCTGTGGTGGCAAAGAATTGGAAATTGAAGAGATGCCCATTAATTGGGGAATGTGTATACAAGTTGTGGTATATGAATGTAATGAACTACCATTGTGCTATAAGAAATGATGAGCAAGCTAGCTTCAGAAAAACCTGGAAAGACTTGTATGGAGAGTGAAGTGAGCAGAACCAGGAGAACATTGTACACAGCAACAACAACATTACGTGATGATTATCTATGTTAGACTTAGTTCTTCTCAGAAATACAATGATCCATGACAGGCCTGCACCACATTTGGCCTATAGGCAGCTTATGGCTGCATGTTGCTTATGACCTGTGAAAAGATTTCAGGAGGCCCATGACAGGCTTTAGGGTAGCCCACAAAAATGTAGAGGATATAAAATAGGCCTGCATAACATACCTCTTGTGGGCCATATATTGTGCAGGCCTGATCTAACACAATTCCAAAAGGCTTATGATGGAAAATACTAATGATATCCAGAGAAAGAACTGTGGAGTCTGAATGCAGATCGAAACATACCACTTCCATTGTTTTTTTTTTTGTTGTTGTTGTTGTTGTTTTTGTTTTTACTTTCTCATGGCTTTTCCTTTTTGTTCTAATTCTTCTTTCACAACATGACTAATGTGGAAATATGTTTAACATGATTGTACAAATATAACCTATTTCACATTACTTGCTGTCTTGGGGAGGGCAGAAGGAAGAGAAGGAAAGAGAAAAATTTGGAACTCAAAATTTTACAAAAATGAATGTTGAAAACTATTAGATGGATTTGGAAAAATACTACTAAGGAAAAAAAAATAAATAAAATGTTGGGTCAAAAATAAAGTTAGTTCTAGGTGTTTGAGAGTTTTTGGTGTTTCCAAGGTGGTATGTTCTGGGTAGAGATGCGGGTATTGGTCTCTTGGTTTACACTCTGATTCTTATCCAGGAAGTACCCCTGATCCCTTGTGTTTGCAATTGATACTGTTCCTCAGGGTCCCTGATTCCTTGGGACTGGAAGTAATATCACCTTTCATTACTTTCATTCCTTTTTAACCAAAAGTGCTCCTTTACACCCTTTAACTATGACCCAGAAGTATGTGGAAGCAATGAAGTGATCAAACAGTTGACTGTCAGGGCTCCCAGTCCCTCTTGACTGAAAGTGATCCTCTCTGCCCTTGAACTGTTGATCCAAAAATTGGTATAGGCAATGGCTTGCCAAATACCAACTGGTCCTGCATCTAAGATAACACATTGGAATCCTATAAGTCTTTCTAACCAGTTTCTAGGTCCCCATTCCATCTCTAGCTTTAAAGCTTCTGAAGTTGCTGCTGCTTCTGCCACCACTACTTAATCCCACCATTAATGTTTAATCTGCATGTGCTCTGGGCGAGCCTTCTCCCCTGTGTCATAGATTTGTCTTTCCAACCTTTTAAATTGTTTTGGGCTAGAAGACTGTCTTACTTTGACCTTTTTATTGACTCTGTCACTCCAAAATTCAATTTGAGGAATTATTTTAGATTCTTTGGAAGGGAATGTTGGGAGAACTCAGCTGAATCCTTTCTCTATTCTGCCATCTTGACCTTGCCCTTATAGTCTCAGCAATTCATTTTCAATACTTAGAAGACTATAGTACTCCATGATGGACAGCTAAGAAACAAATATTTGACTTATAATACAGTGAAATAAAGCTACTATCACTTACATCTAATATTGAATGAAAAAAAGGTCAAAGGAATGATGAATTTCTCAAAAGTGATATTATATACAAACAAGTCTTATGAAGTATAACATACATATATGTTATATGTATGTATACATATGTATATGTGTATGCATGTTTGTATATATGTATGTGTAAGTATATATGTGTGTGTATACATATATATATATTCACACATATACATTCACACATATATGTAGACCATGACAATTCATATCATTTGTGTCATCTCATTCTTATTATTTAATGCATATGGCATATATAAAATAAAAATAAACATCAAAGGTAAGAAAGAAAAAATATATAGCCTAGATGGAGTATTTAAAAGACAGGAATTGCTAGCTCCACTACCTTTGTGTTTATGGTTATAGGGCATGGTGTTTATAGTCTGATTATATGTACAGCCTCTGTTTGCTCATCTGTAAAATAAGGTAAGAACAGCTACTTCATGAGGTTGGTTAGAGAATCAAATGAGCTAATGTATGTAAGGCATTTTGTAAGATTTCAATCACTATTTAAATTTTAGCTATAGTCATTATGTAATAATAATTGTGATTTTTATTATCATTATTACAGTGATAGCAGATGTTACTACTTAAATTATGGTGTCCAATCTTTAGTAGCACCTGCTCCCTGCAGTAACCTCTTTCTTCATCCTTTAGTCACTGTCCAACAAGCTGGTTCAGTTCTGGTCTTTAATAAAGCACTCTAAGCTCTCTTGTCTATCCTTACGTATTTGGAAAGCACCAATGAAAAGTCAAGCCAAGAACCATATAAAAAAGGTTTAGTGATGGGTGTGTGACACTTGTGTGCTTAACTGCCTGAAATTTAAAAGTATCAATTTAAGAGAAAAACAACTTCATTGGGTTTCATTTGACAAGAATGGCAGATTTTGACAACAATCAAAGGAAATGAATAAAAAGGGGTACAATAATTCTTAGATTCAAAGTCTTATCCTTCAACAGCTTTATTATTTTCATGTTCTCTGGGAGCCTTCTATGAACAGGACCTTTTTTTAATAAAATTTCATTTGATCAATCAGTCAATAAACATTTATTAAGCACCTACTATATGCTGGGTGCTGTGCTAACTGATGGGGATACAAAAAAAAGAGGCAAAAGATAGTTCCTGCCCTCAAGGAGCAGAATGTAAGGGGGAGGTAATGTGCAAACAAGCTGTGTGCAGGATAAATAGGAAATAATTGAGACAAAGAAGACATTAGACTTAGGAGGAGTTAGGAAAGACTTCCTGTAAAGGATAGGATTTGAGCTAGGGCTTAAAGGAAGTCAGGGAGGTCAGTAGGTAGAGTTGAGGAGAAAGAGCATTTCAGGCATGGAGGACAGTCAAAGTAAATCCCTGGAACCAAGAAATGGTGTATCTTGTTAGTAGAACAGAAAGGAGGTCAATGTCACTGAATCAAAGACTATGTAGTGGAGAGTAACAGGTAAAAAGAATAGAAAGGTAGGAGGGGGCTTTGGATTTAATCCTGGAGGCAATATGGAGTCACTGGAGTTTATTGTCTAAGAGAACAACATAGTTGAACTTGCACTTTAGGAAAATCACTTTGGTGGCTGATTAGAGGATAAATTGGAATGGGAAAAACTTGAGACAAGCAGATCCACCAGCAGGCTATTATAATAATCCAGGCATAATGTGATGAAGGCCTGCATTAGAGTGGTGACAGTTTCAGAGGAGAGAAGGACCATATTTTAGAGATATTGCAGAGGTCAAATAAAAAGGTCTTGGCAACAGAGTGGATAGCAGGGGTGAGATATAGTGATAAGTTCCAGGATAACTAGGCCTAAAGGCCTGCAAAGATGACATTGCCCTCTACAGTATTAGGGAAGGTTGCCTTTCTGAAGATTTTAGCTACAAAGAACAGAGGAGATATATTATGATAAAAAGGATGAAAATCCAGGGAGGGCTTTTCCAGGATAGGAGAGATGGGTATGATTTTAGGCAGCAGGGAATGAGCTGGTAGGCAGGGAGTAATTGAAAATAAATGATAGTGTGAGCATGACAAAGGCGATAATTTATTGGAGGATATGGGATGGAATAGGATCACTTGAGTAGATATAGGGTAAGCCTTGGTAAGGAATTAGGCCGTTTCATCATGTGAGACAGTGGAGAAGGAGGAGAGAGTGTCAGATAGCATCTCAGTGATGTTGATATGAGATGAGGAAGAAAGAAAAAGAGGGTGCTCATGTCAAATGGCCTCATTTTTTTCTGTAAAAATATGAAGCAAGGTTTTCAGCTAAGACAATGAGGGGAAGGAGAACGATGGGAGTTTAGAGGAGGAATGAGAAGGGTTAGAACAGGCTTTGTGGAGAGTAGGATAATGAGTTGATAAGGCAATTATGTTGTTGTTCAGTCATTTCAGTTGTGTTTGACTTTTTGCAACCCTATTTGAAGTTTTCTTGGGAAAGGTATTGGAATAGTTTGCCATTTCATTTTCCAGCTTATTTTACAGGTGAGGAAATTGAAGTAAAGAGGGTTAAGTCTTTTGCCCATGGTCACACAGCTAGTAAGGCAAGTATAGAATTGCCTAGAAGCAATTGGGGCCTTGTTGAGGTTGTGTAACATGAATATGTATTGGCCTCAGTCAGAATGATTGCATGATTTTCTCTACCTTCATTCAAAACTACTGTATCTTGACTACAGGTTATCTAATGAATACTTTATACCTTCATGTTAAACACTGACTTATTTTACAATAATGAAATAACCTTCAAATTCCAAATTAGTAGATTCTAAGAAAGTTTCATTCATGGGAGAGGGGAAAAGAAGGATTATAAGTAAGCAGAACTTCAGGAATATTCTGTTGTTCTAATATCCTTGTGAAAAATACGCCTTGTCCCAGATTTTCATGGAACTCAAAATATTGATAAGAAATTAACATGAGATAGTTGAATTCCATGGGTGCCACCCTTCCTGATTATTGTTGGTAGATGGAGAGAAGAAATAGCAATTCAGAGGTGACAACCACTTTAATTACAGAGATAGACTTTACACTGTAAACCAAATCTAACTCCAGCTAATCTCAATTGACAAATTGCTCCAAACGTTTCTTCAAGAGACCATTTCAAGAACTTGTGGGTATATTGAAAAGGACACTGCACTAAGCAAGGCCTGTATTCGAACCCTGGCTTTCGCTTCCTACCTGGGAGCAAGTCACTGAATCTCTGGCCTTTCTGGATGTGTTTTCTTGGCCAGAAAATGAAGAAAATCATAATTTTATTACCTCTCTTACAGATCTGCTCATTTCAAATGAAATAATGCATATAAAGCACATTAAAGACATTAAGTTCTGTATAAATGTCAGCTCTTTTTATTACAGATCAAGTGCTCTGTACCAAATACAGTGCAGTTCAGAAAGTCAGGGATACATGGATTCCAGTCCCTCAGCTGACATTTATTGGCCTGGTGACACTTGGCAAGTCATCAGATAATTCCCTTGAGGACTGGGCTGATTTTTGCTTTTGTTTTGTATTCCTTGCTTTAAGGAGAGTGCCTAGCACATAAAAATATTTTATACATGCTTAATGATTGATTAATTGATAGCACTTATCTGTAGAATCATGAAGAAATTAGATATTTATCTCAGTGAAAGGAATGCCTCACACTGAGGGAGTCATAGACCTTTTATCAGTTTCTTTTACAGAATTGAAATATTTCAGTATTTCCCAACTATTAGTGCAGATACGTGTGCTGACCTGTGTGGAGAGGTCTCCAGGTGAGACTTTTATGTTCATGTTAGTTTCTCAATTATTTTTCAGCCCACTGAAATAGAACTGTTATAAATCAAAGAGTTGTTTTTGGCCTGGCTTCTAAAATCATTGTTGGGTGGAAATGTCCTGTTTATCTGAAAGTAAACCTAATCCCACTGGAAGAATGACTCAGAAAACTGAGATGGCTAAGTTAAATGGAGCAGTATGACTGACCTGTCTTTACAGCTCCTCCATTGTAGTGTACTGTAATTCAGTGATAAAGTCGACAGTAACGTTTAAACTAATTCTCATTTGTGTACAACTCTTTCTGACTTATTTTGAATAGATTGGAGCTGTTTTCCTTCAGGTTTAGCTAATTGTTCACACTCCTGCTTTCCACTGTTCACACCTTAAAGTTCTAACAAGACATTTATAGATCCAAACAATTCTTCCTCTCTATTAATTTTAAAATAACTGAACAATGCTGGTATTTCTTCATGCATATTTATGCCTAGTTATATAAAGCTATCTTACTGGTTAATTCTATATTTTAATGTTGTTTGTCTTTAAATTTATGAACTGTTTGCCTAACTCTTTCTCACTCCTAAGTTGTTTACTGGTTTAGGAGACGTTACAAAATAAACTGGCTCACACTTGAGATTCAATAGACATCTTACATACTTTTATGTATGTAAGTTAAGAATTTTTATTACTTTCCCCTCAAAAAGCCTGTCTTGAAAAGTCACCCCATGACAGCAATGCAATTGCCTTTCATTCAGGCATGTTATCTTCTAGTCTGCTGTGGTGACAGCAAGTTCATATCACAAGGTTTGAAATTGCACTGGAAATCATAACACATTTTTTTCTTGTCAGAAACAGCAGGTTATACTGTTCAGTTCAGCTGAGTCTGGAGACCCCGTACATGCAGTGCTTTGGTCTAGTTTTAGGAATTTTTTTTTATAGTGTCTTTGTTGACACTCTTATCTTTCAAAAGTTCCCTCTTTCCTTCCTTTTCACACCAGTTTCCTTTCACACTCTCCAGTAAACCATGCATACCTCATTAACAATATAAGAGAAATTGTCTTCCAATTACTTTCTATTTGCATTGTATCTCCACTAGTTGTGCCCACCCTGAGGGCTTAGCTCAAGCCTTTCTAGTTTTATGTGTTCTTCCAAGATAACCTAGTAGAGTAATATATCAATAACAAAATATCTATAAATATGTATTATTCATCAAGTGCTGATAACCACTGACTGCTCCTTAGGAAGGTCTTCATGTACACTTACTGAACACTTTTGAGTTTACAAAGCTTTTCCTTTGACAACTCTACCTAGAGAAAATGAATAACAGACCAAGAATAGAGGGGTAAGGAAAGGAAGAGAAGGGCATAGAATATTCTGAATCTGAGGCACCGAATAATCTCTGACAGGATGGGAAAATGGAGACACACATAACAGAGTGGAACCAAGCTGTTGCTGCCACCACTTATCAGGTTTTCAGTTCTTGTCTCAGTCATTTAGAATTGACTTAATTTTTTCTTCTACAGATGTAAAATGTTAAGAAAAACTTAACTACTGTTCTTGTGAGTTCGACTAGATCAGTCGTGTCAAACTCAAATAGAAATAATGGTTAATAAATGGTATCTAAATATCTCTCCAGGCAGCATATTGACTTAAAAAACACAAATTAATATTATCTATACTAACTATTGTATTTTTATTTAGTTTATTACCTACTTCCCAACCAGATTTTAATTTGGTTCAAGTGCAGTCAGTAGTGTTGCAGGCAGAAACATGATCCACATATTTGACCCCTCTAGACTAAAAAACTGTCAAGAGAATCTTACTCCAAATTTATGTTCTTATGAGTAAATGTGCTATTTATATGGATATATAAATATATAAATATACATAGCATACAATTGAAAATTGAGGAAATGATCTGGATAGTTCAGAAAAAGAATGAGTTTACTGTTCAATCATCCAGTTATCCTTATGGATATAATTCTCTAGAAATAAATTCTTGACTTCATTTTGCACCATTAAGCATGTATATGCTATAAAAATCCATGGCTCTGAAAAACCTGAGGTTCCCTTCAGTGGGGTTGTAATTAGTAAGGGGGAAATGAAGTTTTTTCTTACATAACCAAAAGCTGAATGATAGACAAAATTTTCTGAGGCATCAAGAGCCCTTCACTCTTCTGAACTGGTGATTGCCCATCAGTAACCCATGTACCCAGGTACAGTCCCTTCACATTGTGCCCCTCTTTTGAATCTAATCTTTCCCTCTCCAACTCTAGTAGTGTAGGCTTGACTTTCTGGGGTTATTAGGCATTTATTCTCTACTGAACTACTCATTCAGTCCTTTGTGCCAGCCTTCCTTTTACTGGACTGAATTTGACCTTAATCTAAGAATTCCTTAGAGTTATTATCTAATAACTAATAATTAGAAAATTTAGATCATGAATTTCATACTTATTATTCATTATAAGCAGCAGACATTTACCATTCTATTAATTTACACAAGGGAGTGGGGGAGGCAATGCATTTTTTTTCTGTGCAGACATTCTTAGGTGGAATGTAAGGTAAAATAAAGATACATTTTATATTTTCAAGAAGTGGCTATCATGACAGTGTAGTCCTATATACTACATCAATATCAGATAGCCTGTTTTTTTTTTCTACTAGCAAATTCACATGTAAACCAGGCTATAATCATATCTCTCAGCACCTGAAAATATAGGTGAAAAGCATCAAATTGCCATATGTTTTTATGCAGATTAAATAAAGAGAGGCGTAGGAATTAAACATACTTTGTGTTTGACATTCTAAAAATATGTCATTATTACTCTTGAAGAACCTTAAAAATACTAAGCAGGGTTTATATAGCTATAGCTTGATGTGCTTAATAAATGATATGTTGGGCATGTCTTAATGGCATTTGATTTGACCAGCTAATTCCAAGTATCCTTTACACAATGTTGCCCTATGACTAGGTGCTTTCTATTTCCAAACTGTGCCCCTGCATTGAATGCTGAGTGATTTGTATCCCCAATTATTTCAAATTCTGTTTTGTGTATCTTATTTTTCTCTCTTAAGGAAAAACTAATCATGTGAGACAATAAAATGTATTCTCAAATCTTCTCTTAGTTTAGATTAAACCAATAAATTTGTGTAGCAGAAAGCATTTATTTTCTCCACAAGATATATTTTGGGTACTTCTCTTCCTTAGATGACCATTCCTTCTGATAAAACCCAAATACAGTCATCACTGAAGATGATATCCATACATTAGAGAGGATGTTTTTAATGACAACAGTGTTTTTTAGAAACATGTTAGAAATAAGCATTTTTTCTTATGATAATTTCCTTTATCAGGCATTAACAGGTCTTCAGAAAATTCTGACCAAATATAAACCAGAAAACAACAATAAGGAATTAAGTAATTTATCAAAATATCATCCGTGACTCAATTACCAGGATATTTCATGTGAAACTGTTTGGTTTGTTTGGACTGAATCACCCAGATGATTGTCTCCACTTCATTCTGCCAATTTAGAAAAATTCTTAGAAACATCTTTCTTTTATAATTATGGAACAGACTGGAGGAATAGATTTTTCCTTGCAAAATGCATAATGTATTCTTTTAAAATGAATAACTGGTGGCAGGGATGAACTCTTCCAGATCTAGGCCAATATGAAAAATAATCAAAATCTGTTGAGGATATAACCAATACAGCTCTAGTTTACTTGTTACTAAAAAAAAGTACTGCAGAAGATGATTGATAACATACATTTATATCTAAAGCCAGTGGTGATGGTGTTTTGTTGGTTAGATAATCTATTGCCTGAGCATGTCCCATGTCTACAAGTAGTGGTACATAATAAAGATTTAGTATTTATTGAATTTAATTGTAAAATAAAAAAAGATCCTTGTTTATGATCCAAATTATAGGAGTTATTCTTCATCATCATTAGCTGAAGGAGAGCTAGGGTGGGTAGAAGGTCCTGATATGGAAGGAAATCTTGACTGCAATATCAATGGTGGAAGATGGAAAAAGGACATACTGACCATCTCAGGCATTTCAAGTATAGTCACTTCTGGTTATATTTCTCTTCTCATTGGACTTTCCTACTGATTGTTGTAAGAGAAGAATTAGCCTGCATTTCAATGCTCTTCCAACTCCAGGGAAAGAGCTATGGCAATGGCTATGCATCTACAAGTGGACACATTGAATTTCCCCACATAAATGATCAAATATCACTTGAAGATCTTTTCTTTGAACCACAATTAACTAATTATTTATCCAAAATAAATAACTGAGACTCAAACTCCACTATAATAGGAAACAAGATAACTCTCAATCTAGGGGACATGAGAATGTTAGGAAAAAAAGAAAGAGGGACTGAAAAGGTCGACAGAGAAAACACCAAGGCTCTTTTCCTTTTTTTCCCCCTTTTTTGCCAAGGGTACAAATGTCCTACATAACTACGTTGAAATAATGTTCAACAGCAACTGATTAGAATTTTTCATATTATGTGAAGTACACTATCCCTTTGTGTGTGTGTGTGTGTGTGCATGTGTGTGTAGTTTATAGTTAATCATGAATAGGGTATAACAAAGGAATATTTCCATAAGGAAAGCTGATCAAATTGACCTATGGTATAAGAATGAAAGCATTTCAGATGAAATACTAAGATGAAGACTATGCTGAGGACCATATGAAGAATTGTAACTCAGATGAATATACTGAGACTTGTTTGAAGACATAGCAAAGACTTGGAAAACAATACATGGAAAATATTATGGTCCATGAATTCATTTGCATGTGAATGTTTTTAGAGTTTTAAAAATCATAACTGCTAAAATTACAAATCAAATAACTTTGCAGACCATGGAAAGCATATGAAAGTACTGTTGGTTTTATATCTGACAGAAAAGTAAGGACCCCTGGTCTAAGCTTTCTGTTATTCCCAGCAGTTCTTATCCAAAATGAAGTTCTTTCATTTAGTATGTTCTATTTTTAGAGTGTTATTGAATTCCTTTTATTTTGCTCATCCCCTGTCTAGTTTGTTTCATTGATCTACTTTTTGAAAAAAAAATTTTAACCAATAACAAATGTTATCATAACCACTGCTTTATAATTATAGATAGAACCAGAAATGCTATTCCTCCTCCTTCATTCCTAACTTTATTCATGCTTTCTGCTGATATTTTACTTATTTTAGTCCTACAAATAAATTGTTCCTATAAATAAATTATTTTATCAAAATCTGTAAATACACCTTTTGGGAGTTTGACTAGTACAATACTAAAACTGCTATTTTAGTACCATCATCATTTTTATTTTATTGGATGGTGCTCCTAAGAAGAATAAACCTTCCTATTTTCTTCTGATTATCCTTCTTTATCTCTTTTTTATACTGTCCCTCCTCTAATGTCTAATCACTGCCTCTGCCACTAACCACTTGCTTCTGACCATTGCCTTCTTTTATTTTTACTCCTTTTTATCGCCTTCTCCTTTCTTGTTCCCATCCCTTCCTACTTTTCCGTTGGGTAAAATAGATTCCTATTCCTATTACCAATTGTGTGTGTATAATATTCACATTCACAATTATGATGAGTAAATGTATTTCCCTCCATCCTATCTAGATTAATTCTTTCATTCTACCTCACACCACATTAATATGCTGTAATGAAAATGACAGTTGAATTTTATAGTATGACTTGACATTTTGTTTATAAATAGGCATTACCATTATTTTACTCATTCTTAAGCCTCATAGGAACTGGATGAGCTTGATGACATTGTTGCCATTTTAGAGCTAAGGAAATGGGTTCACAGTGGATGCCTATCTTTATTTTGAAGATTGGTAAGCACTAGAGTGACCTAATGAGAAAAGATATGGTCTTAACAGTCTGTACTACACAGTTGAGCCCTTAATCATATATTGTCTAATGTTGATTATTGCTCTTGCATGCTTGATATCACTCTTGTCTACTTAACTAGATTAGAAAACCAGTAATTAACTAGACCTTTGACAATGAGTAAAGCATTTTATCTCTCTGAGCCTTATTTCACCCATTTGCAAAATACAGGTGATAAAAATGTCTCTAGCTACTTCATATGATTATTATAAGCAAATTGCTTCTTGACTAGTAAAGTCATATATTATTGTTGTTTTCACTTTCATTAAATTATCATGTACCATCCAGCATCTAATATAGTGCTAAGAAATAATACAATAAAAATGAAATATATATTAGTTAATGGATTACTGAGTCTTTCTATGAAAAGAGACATAGTAAGGACAGAACCCCGATGATGGAGTGAAAGCCAGGACTCGCCTGAGCTCTCCCTCAAATCTCTTCAAATATCTTTAAAAAGTTACTCTGAACAAATTAAGAGGCACAAAGACATATTACAGAAGACAGAAATAAGAGAGGGAGATGAGTATTGTTGGAACTTTACTCTCATTGGATTTTACTCAAGGAGGGAATAACATAATCAGCTAGGTATAGAAATCTAACTTTCCATACAGGCAGTAGGAGGGGAAAGGGGAAAGAAAACGCAAGGGCTGTAAAAATGTGCATATTCTTTGACCCAGCAATAGCACTTCTAAGGCTGTATCCCAAAGAGATCATACAAATGGGAAAAGGACCCATATGTACAAAAATATTTACAGCAGTTCTTACTGTGGTGGCAAAGAATTGTAAATTGAGGGGATGCCCATCGATTGCAAAATGCTGAAAAAGTTGTGGTATATGAATGTAATGGAATACTATTGTACTATACGATGAGCAAGTAGACTTCAGAAAAACCTGGCTATAATTCTTTTTTTACAATATGACCCATGTGAAAATTCCAAATACCTATAAAAATGACTCTAAACAATTTCTAAAGCAGCAGAACCCACAAAAAGACAGAATGAAACAAATTTCCAAGACAACCTGGATGGTTGATTGGAAAGGTCTATTGAGGAGAGCAGTTTGGCATGGGTGCACAGGGCTCAGCAAACCTGAAGCAGGCCTCAGAAGACTGAATTGCAGGCAGCTGTGGCAGTTTCCAGACTTCTCAACCCATGAATGCCAAAGACAACTTAGAAGGTCAGTAGGAAAAGTCTGCATCTGTGGTGGTGAGAGAAAAGAGCGGGGTCCCAGCCCCAGGCCCTGAGCCTGGCCTCAGGGTGGTGGCTCCTTCCAGAGCTTTGGGCCCACAGACTGAGGGGGAATCAAGTGATTGATCAGAGAGGGATTGCAGGGATCTCTTTGCTGGTGCTGAGGCAGGAGTCTCTTGCTTTGCTTGTGCTTGGATCTGGGTCACAGCTCTGGGTGGTAGTCCTGGGGAAAGGAGGAGCACTGGTGTGGTGGAACTTGTAGTGGTAGTGGAGAGGAAATCCTCCTCACAGTTCCAAGATAGAAAAGAATGCTTGTGGTCACTCATAGACAAGAGCACAGGCCAGGAAAGGAGTAAACACCTTGCCCTTGATCATACCACCTTGGAAGAACAGAAAATTTACAGGTCCCTAGAAGTAGCTTTGAAAACAGCTACACAAAACCCCTGAAGCTGGGGACAGTACATTCTCCACATTGGAAGCAGACCCCTAACTTAATAAAGCATTTATAACTCAAGTAATTGGCTGGGATCATGAGCAAGCCCCACAAAAAGAGTCAGACCATAGAATCTTTCTTTGGTGACAAAGAAGATTAAAACATACAACCAGAAGAAGACAACAAACTCTAAGCTTCTACATCCAAAGCCTCCAACAAAAATATAAATTGGTCCCAGGCCATGGGAGAGCTCAAAAAGGATTTTGAGAAGCAAGTAAGAGAAGTAGAGGAAAAACTGAGAGTGATGCAAGAAAATAATGAAAAACAAGTTAACAGCTTGCTAAAGGAGACCCAAAAAAATACTGAAGAAAATAATACCTTAAAAATAGCCTAGCCCAAATGGCAAAAGAGGTCCAAAAAGCCAATGAGGAGAATGACCCAAAAAGCAAAATTGGTCAAATGGAAAAGGAAGTCCAAAAGCTTTCTGAAGAAAATACTTCTTTAAAAATTAGAATGGAGAAATTGGAAACTAGGGACAATTTGAGAAATAAGGTAACTGTAACACTAATCCAAAAGAAAGAAAAAATAGAAGAGAATGTGAAATATCTCTTTGGAAAAACAAGTGACCTGGAAAATAGATCCAGGAGAGAGAATTTAAAAATTATTGGACTATCTGGAGGCCATGATCAAAAAATGAGCCTAGACATCATCTTTCAAGAAATTATCAAGGAAAACTGTCCTAATATTTTAAAACCAGAGGGCAAAATAGAAACTGAAAGAATCTACCAATCACCTCCTGAAAGAGATCCCCAAAGGAAAACTTCTAGGAATATTGTAGCCAAATTCCAGAATTCCCAGGTCAAGAAGATATTACAAGCAGCCAGAAGGAAACAATTCAAGTACTGTGGAAACACAATCAGGATAACACAAGATTTGGCAGCTTCTACATTAAGGGTCTGGAGGGCATGGAGTATGATATTCTGGAGGGCAAAGGAATTAGGACTACAACCTAGAATCACCTACCCAGCAAAACTGAGTATAATCTTTCAGGGGAAAAAATGGTCATTCAGTGAAATAGAGGACTTTTAAGCATTCTTGATGAAAAGACCAGAGCTGAATAGAAAATTTGACTTTCAAATACAAGATTCAGGTGAAACATGAAGAGGTAAACAGGAAGGAGAAATCATAAGAGACTTATTAAGGTTGAATTATTTACATTCCTGCATGAAAAGATGATATTTGTAACTCATGAGTCCTTTGTCAGTACTAGGGTAGTTGCAGGGGAAAAAATTATACATATGTGTGATCCTGATGGTGGTTCTTCAGAATGAGGGAGGGGAGGGCAGAATGAGAGAGGGGGTAATCAGAAGCAAACACTTCTTTTTTTTTTTTTTAGTGATGCAATCGGGTTAAGTGACTTGCCCAAGGTCACACAGCTAGTACGTGTCAAGTGTTTGGTCTGAGGCAGGATTTGAACTCAGGTCCTCCTGACTTCAGGGCCAGTGCTCTATCTGCTGCACCACCTAGTTGCCCCAGAAGCAAACACTTCTAAGGAGAGGCAAGGTCAAAAGAGAGAATAGAATTAATGGGGGGGCAGGATAGGATGAAGGGAAATATACTTAGTTTTTCACTGCCTGACTACTATTTGCATGACTACACATATATAACCTGTATTGAGTTGCTTGCCTTTCTCAATGAGAGTGGGTGGGGAGGGAGGAAGGGAGAAAATTTGGAACCCAAAGTTTTAAAAACATATGTTAAAAAAATTGTTTTCACATGCAACTGGGAAATAAGATATACAGGCAATGGGGTATAGAAATCTATCCTGCCCTATAGGAGAATAGAAGGGGAAGGGCATAAAAGAAGGGAGGGGAGAGATAGAAAGGAGGGCAGATTAGGGGAAGGGGTATACAGGATGCATGCCATCTCATTTCTTGAGATGGGGAGAAAATTTGGAACTCTAAATCTTGTGGAAATGAATGTTGAAAATTAAAAATAAATAAATTTAAAAAATTTAAAAAATGAAAAAAAAATGTTTAATAGGAATGTATGTGTAGAGCCTATATCAGATTGTATTCCATCTTGGGGCGGGAGGTGGAGAGAGAAGAGAAGAAAATTTAAAACTCAAAAGCTTATGTAAGTGAATGTTGAAAACTAAAACATATATATATATATATTTAAAAGAAGAGACATAGTAGAGAGAGTAATGTCTTCAAAGTAAGAAAGAACCAAGTTGAGAGCCAGCCTTTGATTTTTACTGACATATATAACCACCAGAAAGCCATTTTACCTTTCTCTATAAGTCTTGATTTATTCTTCTGGAAAATGTGGATAATACTATCTTTACAACCTACCTTATAGGATTATTATAAAACTTAAATGATACAATATATGTAAAATATCTTGCAAACTTTAAAGTATCATATTAATGTAAATTGATATTTTAGTTCCTCTTGTTTTCTAGAGAACTTGTAAAAGTGGGAAAACAATCATTTCTCATGAATGAAGGAGTGGCAGTGTTGTTTTGAAGGCATATCACTGGACCCAGATAATTCCTTAAAATCCCTTTCAACCCTAGGATTCTCTGAATACTCCATACAGCACTACCTTAAGGAAAAAAATTTTTTTACCACTTAGCACTAAATTATTTTTATTAAAATGACAATAAAATCACCATTTATTTTTTTCTTTATGGACATGTGGCCTATGAATTTGAGAATTAACTGAAATTAATCCTGAGTAATTGTTGGGACAAATATTTTCCAAGCCTAAACATTTTTTATAAATTTAAGTTTTTTTTTTTATTATTAAGGCAGGGATTAATACTTGTCCATAGATAAAAGGCTAGGAAATGCTAATGTGAATGTTAAAGAATTACTGCCTATATGACCTTAGACAAGTCACTTACCCTCCCTTGCCTTCAATCTTCCCATCTATATTTTGTGAGATTTGGACTTAATGACCTCTAAGGTCCATTCTATCTCAAAAGCTATGATTCTATAGTCTTATGAATTCTCTTCATTAGTAGAATGTGAAATAATAGCTTCCTAACTAAAAATTGCCAATTTTTCTTCTGTTATCAAACTGGTTTTGTTGACTTCAAATGGCCTTAGCAATTTCAATGAATTTTACTTTCATTAAAAACATAAAATTCTAACTTTATTAACATGAATTAAGTTGTGAAGTACATGAGCATGGCTAATAGAGAATTGTTCCCTAAATTTCATAATTGGATAAAATTAAAAATTAAGAGCCAACCTTTGAAACTTGAAAGATAGTATTGTATTATTTTTATTTCTTATATTTATATGCAGAAGCCGATAAACTTATAGAATGCATTACTTCAAGTGATGAGGTGATGTGAAAATATAATTACCTTCCTCAATAATTTTTATATATTAATGGCTAAAATCTGAACTGAATTTTTAAGGGAAATGAGGTTATTGGGCATCATTGGTCTATTATTATCCTCTATGTCAGATGTCATGGGATCATATAGGAAAGGAGGAATCATTATTGGGTTCTGGAGACTACAGAGCTATCCAGATGCCATGCATCCCCTGCGTCCATTTAAGGACACTAGGAAGTAGCCTCAAGGTTGGTATTGGTTGTTTTGTACTTTGAAAATTTCTTGTATGGAATGGAAGAATGTAACATAGATGAAAAAATAGGGCTTGTAATGAATTTTTGAGTGCATTCTTGAGTTGTGATAGAGTGGGAGAAATTATTCATTGATGTTTGAGTGGAGTGAGATGGTATGTAGCATGGAGAGAGTTTAATTTCAAGTAATGGAACAGGATGAGTAGAGAATGAGTAAATAACCAATGTGTAGAAGAAAAAATAAGGGGAACAGTTAGGTGACTCAGTGGATACAGAACCAGCCCTGAAGTCAGGAGGACCTGAGTTCAAATGTGACCTCAGACCAAACACTTCACACTTACTAGCTGTGTGACCCTGGGCAAGTTGCTTAACCCCAATTGCCAAAAAAGAAAAAAAAAATAAGGGAAAGGCATGAGACAATGGGAAAATGTGGTACTGGAAGGATCTGGCTAAACAATTGCATTTTCTGAGCTGAATTGTGTGCAATGATGCAGTGATCTGGAATCTTGTTCCAGCCTTCTCCCCTTTACACATAGGAGCACTGAAAAGCCGAGGAAAGAATGTAAATCAGAATGGACAACATGCCACTAGTATTTTGAATGCTTCTTGGGGTGTCCAGGAAGATAGTGACTGGGGCTTAGGTGACTAAGAGAGAACACAGGAAGGTAAATAACTATAAGTGATAGTTTTGTGACATCATTTAAGGTTGATGTCTTGGAGAAAAGTCATGACTACCTAAGAATGTTCCATAGTTCAACTGTTGTGGAATTATAGTTGTAATGTTCTGATTAATATGTAATTGTTTAATCTTCTTCCAAATATGTGTAGCTGTGGGATTCATGGGCCCTTTAAGTAGTAGAAATACTCATCTGTCTTAGTTGTATTACAAAGTAAATCTTTACATTTTAAGTCCATGATAATTCAGTGATTGAACATTCTAATCAAACAATAGTACTCTCTATAAGACCTTATGATCTCTGTTATAGCTGGAAGGAATCTCAGTGGTCTCCTAGTGCAATCCCCTCATTTTACAGATGAGCGATTTGAAGTGCATTGAGGTATGATTAGTTGCCCAAGAGGCAGAGCAATGGATTGGAATTCAGGTTATCTGACTCTAAATTCAGTATTCTTCCTCCTGCATCATAAATTTTGAGTAAGTACTGTGAAGGACTCCAAACCACCAACTTATATTTTTGGCATAAACGATTCACTTTGACTCTATGACCAGGTTGTTCTCTTCAACTAAATATATAGGTTCAGAAAAAAAAATAAATAGGGAAGAGTGAGGGAAGAAGGGGACAACAGCCTCACCAGTCAGATCAGGTGATTCATTGCTGACAATCAGTGTATGGCAGATGTCACAGCTGGTTGTAGTCACATTTTTTAACTGTAGCAAGTATTTTCTCTCCTTGGCATCTAAGCATGATGGCTACATTTACATCTTTCTTTGAATAGTTTCCTTTTGATATGTGTCAAACTTGCAGCATTCATAAATCCAAAATCTGTCATCCTTTTGTACAAATACTGCACCATTGCTGAATTAATGTACATGAGCCTAAACACACATACACATACACACATGCATGCAAAAATGTATTTTAAAGCCCTTGAACTGCCAGGATTGATAAACTAGAAACAACTACAGGATTTGCAATTTATATTTATATACTGGACCAAAAAGCTGGAGGATTTTTGCAAGCATAAAATAGTCAAAAGATTACCATGAAATGACATTAATTTATAATAAGCCCTTATTGGAAAGGAGAAAATTTGTCTTTTGCCAAAATGAGTGTTTTAACTGATTGCCTTTGTTTTCTAATATGTAATATTCCCAGATGTTTTCTGTTTTTCAATTCTGCTATTAAAAACCTCCAACTACTTATAAAGTTGAACAGTTCATTTCCAAGAAGTAAATGAAAAATCCCTCATTTGAACAGATGCTGTATATACTTTTCTTGCAAATAACCTAGCACATTTTTGTGATGATAGCTTAAGATCATTTTAGAGGTATTTTTTAGTGACTGCTTTTGTTCCATATAGCTAGTTTTGCTTTGGTTGACTTGAAATCTGAACAGCAGCAGCTTTAAAAATAATGAATTTGATTAAGCATACATTGGGTAAATTACTGTTTTTATTTTGCATAAGGAGAGATTATGTGTAACTAAGAACATGCAAGTATTTTCAGAGTGCCTGGCTTTCCTTTGGAATTGAATTCAGTTAATGAAAGCAGCTTACTATGCATGAGCATAGTATAGTATGTAGAATAAAATACTCAGCATTTAATATTTAAATCATCCAATTTATACAAAACTCAAAATTATTCCACTTTAACTTTTAATGCTCAAGTTTCCATTGAGAAAGTAGACCTTTCCAACCATATTCATTTTTAAGGACTCAAAATCTCAATGCCATGATAGACTACTGAAAATAAGATTAAATTGTGATGAATGCATTGAGGAAGAATTATGGTCTTTTAAACTGTCTTTGAAATGATGTCCTGGAATAGGATAGTTTCATTTAGGTTATATTCCACAAGACCACCTGCTAAGCTTAAAAAAAAATCATGTGTCCCTAAGTAAAGTAAAGGTGTTTTAAATAATTTCAGAGAAAATTAAATATTTAAGGCTATTGGGATACCTTTTGGTAAGTTACTGTATGATTAAATTCAAATTGTTAATGCATTTTCCAAAGGAGGTCTAATTTCAAGTCTATAGTTAATTTGAAAACTGACTCATTGATCCTAATGATTGTCAATATGTACATATATATTCAACATCATTAAAGTTTAGAGAAGCATAATATAGTAGAGTCATGAATAAGTAAGAGGATTTGGGCTGGAAACATGACTTGGATATTAACTACCTGTGTGACACAAAGTAAGTTGTTCAACTTCTCTGGCTATTAAAGATGGCAGAGTGCCAGAAAGTAGCAGGCAACAGTATATAGCTGAGCTTCCTACCACAATTCCTGCATGATGACTGAGAAAAATGCACTATAGACCTGACTGAGAAATCCAAGGAAAAAAAAAACAACATAGTAACAATTAAAGTAATCAATTTTTCTACACCAAGTCAGCATGGGTAGACATCCAAAGAGATCTATAGATGCTGAAGATAAGGTGTAAGTAGGAACATGCTACATGAGGGAATCCAGACCAAAAAGATTTCAGACCCACACAAATGGGTCCAACCTTATAAAGGCTGAAGGAACAGATGTCAAGTTATAGCTATGTCACTCATTGCTTAGCTCAATATCACAAATCTAGTATAGACTTGAGAAGAGGGCCTATGCCTCTGGGTGGTGTTCCAGAGGAAGGAGTAGACATTGACCCTAGGATGAGGACTGAGAAAGAAGTACACTCAGCAGCAAGCAGCAGTTATTTGACTTGGCCTCAGGAAGAGACCAGGGTCTCACTTTCATCCCCTAGACAACCCTGAAGACTACAGAGCAATAATCATGGCAGGAATCCCAGACCAAAGGATGACCAGCAGTTCTATTGTTGTGAACCTACAGAATGTTCCAGCTGATTGATAGTGGTTAAGTTCAGCAGCAGTCTACTGAAACTTATATCCCACAGGTATGTTACAAGGACCCAACTTTCAGAGCTCAGAAAAGGAGGGCAGTCATCAGACTTTACCCTGTATCAGTCCACTTTGGGAGCACTGAAAGCTCAGGTCTCCAGCTTGTAAAATCCCAGAATAATACAAAATTTAATATCCTGACAGCAGTAGAAGGAAACAAGAAGACATAAACTTAGGCTGGACATCTCCTTTGTAAGTGTACAAAATCAAGCCCTAACATAAAGTGTAAAGTCAGTAAGTAAGTAGAAAGAATAAATAAACAAAAAGGAAATCAACCAGAAAAGAGCATGGATGGTTAAGACACGATCTCAGAAGAGAATGACTCCAAAATAACTATAAGCAAAGCCTCAAAGAAAAATGTAGTTTGAGCACAAGTTCTACTAGAATTACTTGAAGAAATGAAGCTAGAATTAAGAAAAGTAGTGTTAAATGATTTTAAAATCAAATGTAAACAATAGAGGAAAATGGGAAAATAAATGAGAGTTATACAAGAAAGAATAGGAAAGGAAAATAACATCTTGCAACAAGAGATACAAAATTTTGCTTAAACAGACTCCTCAAAAATTATAATGGACCAAAAAGAAGTGATTGACTTATGTCATAAGAAACCTCAAAAGAAAGTGAAAAGACAGAAAAAAATAGGAAAGAATTTAAGGTATCTCAGAAGAATAACTGACCTGGAAAACACAGTAAGGAATGATAATTTGAGAATAATTGCACTATTTGAAAGTCATGGGGGGAAAAGTTCTTAATCATTCCAAAATTGCCCAAACCTTTTAGAACAGCAGGTCAAAATGAAAACCCAAAGAACTCTCTGGTCACCTCCAAAAAGAAACCCCCGAATTAAAACTTTCAGGAAGAATATAATCAAAATACAGAACTTCTATGACAATGAAAAAAATACTTTCATCATCTAGAAGGAACAAAAAAATTCAAATTCTGAGGAACCACCATCAGTATCACATAAGATTTAGCAGCCAAAACATAAAGAACCAAAGTTTAGAATACAATATTTCAGAAGGCAAAAGATATAGGCTTATAAGCCATAATAATGTACCAATAAATCTGAATATAATATGACAGAGAAACAAATGGACCATTAAAAAATAAATGACAGTCAAGTATTCCTGATGAAAAGTCTAGAGCTAAATAGAAACTTTGAAATACAAATAAAGGAGCAAAGAGAAACATAAAAAGTTAAATATGAGAGATTGGGTCAATCATAATGGACGAACAAGAGATAACTGGTTTACATTAAAATACAGGGAGATGATAGATGATAGATGTGTCTTCTCAGAACCAGATCATTATTAGGGATCTTAGAGGTAATATAAAATAGGGGCTATGGAAGTAATTTTGTCATGGTTTGATTATCTTAAAAGAGTAATGGAGGAGGTGGGCAAAAAAAATTCACTGGGGTAGAGAAAAAGGGAAGTTATCTCACAAATCTGAGGTGTGCAAGTAGCAGACTATGAAAATAAAGAGGAAAATTGGGGGAATGGGGAAACATTTCTCCTTCTCTCTCATTGTACTGGTTGAGGGAGGGAAAAATGCATACCAGCAAAAAAGAAGAAAACCAAAATACCATTACCAAAAATGAAAAGTTAGGGGGTCACAATGAATAAAGATGAAATGAAATAAATTATCAAAAACTATTTTACCCAATTATTTTCTAATAAATATGAAAAATGAAATAATGAATATTTGGAGAAGTATAAGATGTCCAGATTAACAATGAATAAAGAGGACTTAACCCAATTTCTGAAAAAAAAAGAAATTAAACAAGACATAAATAACCTCCCAAAGGAGACAAAAAAATCTGGTAGCAGATGGATTTTCAAGAGAATAAAATAATATAGCACAGAATTTATACTTTATGACATATTACACTCCTTAAATATCGGGAAAATCATAAACATAATTGACTATATTATTAATAACAACAAAAAACTATAAACATCATGTCAATAAGATGTAATGCTAATTTTGTTAAAAATGGTAGAAAGGATAGGGATAAATGGATCTTTTCTGAATATGATCACTAATATTTATGTAAAACCAAGAGCCAACATTAATTAAAATGGGGAAAAATTGAAGGCCTTCCCAGTAACATCATGGGTAAAATGATGATGTTATTATTGAAGTTACTGTCTAATATAGAGCTAGAAAGAATGGCAATAGCAATGACAAAAAAATGAGGGAATATTAGTAAGCAAAGAGGAAAGAAAATTATTACTTTTTTTTTTGCAGATGGTCTGATGGTTTACATAGAGAGAACCCTAGAGAGTCACCTGAAAAAAATAATTGAAGCAACAATTTCAAAACAGTTGTAGGATACATAATTAGCATTTCTGTATATCACAAAGAAAATCCTGCCTGAAGAAATATGAAATTCTATTTAAACAGGTATAGAAAACATAAAATACTTGATAGTGTACTAGCCAAGACACATGCCAAAACTATATGAATATTATCAAAAAACACTTTCCACTAAAAATGGCAGAACTAAATAATTAGAAAAAAATAGCCATTTCCAAGCCAATATAATAGCAATAATACTTACTTTATTTAACTTGTTATCAATTTTATTTATGTATTTATTTATTCAGTGCCGTATTAATCATACTACAGAAGGATTACTTTAGAGAACTAGAAAAAATAACAGTGATCTGGAGGATCTTAAGATCAAGAATCTTAAGGGAAATAATTATAAAAATGTAGGAAGTAAGAAGACCTAAGAGTACCTAATCTCTAACAATATTCTAAAACAGTAGTTATCAAAACAATTTGTTGCCATTTAAGAAATAAAATGATCAGTGCAGCAGATTATGTATACAATACCTACACGTAAATGTAAACACAGCAGCCCACTGTTTGATAAACCCAGTGATCTTAGCTATTGGGATTGTCACTATTTGACAAAATGTTTTGGGGAAAACTACAAAGAGGTAAGTGGTAGTAACTAAGCATAGACCAACATCTCACAAAGTATACCAGAATAAACTTTGAATGATTATATATGGCTTAGACATAAAGAATGACATCATAAACAAATTAGAAGAGTAAGAAAGAAATTACTTAGAAGATCGATGGAGAAGGAAGAGTTCATGAACAAACAAGAGACAGAGAGGATCATGGAAAATACAACGGTGGTTTTTTTATTAGATACAATGAAAAAAATACTTTGCATTAAACAGCCAAGATAGCTAAAAATAGAAGAGAAGGAAAAAAGGAAAAGGATCTTTGTAGCAAGTTTTTCTGATAAAGGTTTTATTTTTAAGATACATAAGGAAAGAATTCAAATTTATAAGAAAAAGAGTCATACTCAAATGAAAAATGGTCAGAGTGTATGAATAGGCAGCTTTTGGTGGAAGAAATCCAAGCTATCAATACTCATAAAGGGAATAATGTTCTAAACCACTAATAGTAAGAGAAATAAAATTAAAAACAACTCTGAGGTTCTACCTCAAAGTCATTAATTAAGCAAAACTGACACAAATATAAAATGAAAAATTCTGCAGGGCCTATGGGAAAACAGGTAGAAATGAGTTGTTGATAGAACTGAGAACTGGCCTAGCCATTCTGGAAAATAATGGCCAAAAAGCTACTAAACTGGGCAAGCCCTTTAAACCAGATATACCACTAGAAGTCTGATTGCTTAAACAACACAAAGAAAGAGGGAAAAAAAAAGAATTCAATTGTATAAAATATTTATAGCAGCCCTTTGTGCCATGTCAAATTATTGAAAATTAAGGTGTACTAATTAATTGAACAATTTATGGCATATGATTATAAAGGAATACTACTATAATTTAGGAAATTATGAAGGGGATAATTTCAGAGAAATTTCAGATAACTTGTGTGAATTGATGAAATGTAATGAAAATAGAACTGAGCATGAATTATATGACAACATAAAAACAGATTAGCAAGATTTAGGGTCTCTGATCACAACAACCCACCAAGATTCTAGAGGACTAATGCTTGAACATGCAAAATACCTCATAATAAAGAGGTGATGGACTTAGGTTGTTCATATACACATACATTCAATACACACATGGGTATGTGTATACATAAAGAGATTTTACATCTATCTATATCAATATCTGTCTATACATGCACATACACACATATATAGAGTACTATGTAGTATTTTATATATATAATACAATGCAAAAACATATGTATGTACATATATGTATATATTTATTTTCCTTCACAATACATATGTGTAATAAGTATTTTGTTTTCTTACTTTCTCAAGATTTTGGACGTAAGGAGAGATAGATAGATACTTTAGTTAAAAACTTAAAAAATCTGTGACATTTTTTCTGTAAAAAAAAAGTGGGTTTCTGAAAAGGTGATCTGTAAAATTCCTTCTAGCTCTAAATCTATGATTGTATGAATGGAGATTTTTACTATAAATTTACAAGTCTATGGGATCTTTTTAATATCAAAATTCTTTAAGTCATACATATTACTAAGAAACAGAATATACCAAAATCTCTGAAGAATCAAAATGGTGGGTCATTCAAAGGGTAATAGAAAAACACATGGTGGATATGAACAGGTGGAAGCATGTAACTAACAATGAATCTGACACAAAAAGTAGTGTGAAAAACATCATCAAAGATTTATATGACCAGAAAAAGAGATGAACTGGTCATGTCACATGTCAAAGAAGAGAAAATGAATAGCCTTCATGTTATACTGCTAGCTGTATAATGCTAAGTGACCTGGAGGAAGGACCGAGAAATTTATGTGTACCAGCCATTGAGAATTTGTGAAATGATGTAAGTAAGAATTATATAAGATGAAAAGGAATAGATGTTTTGCAATCTATATCTGTAGAGAGAGTGCACATGTCAGTAAAATGACATCCTTTGAAATCCTTAAATATGCATACTGAACTTCCAATAAAAGCTTGCTGAGATATCTCATTCATTAAGTGGAAATAACCCTGGAATGTTAAGATTTCTACCAGTAGAACAGTAATTTAATGATAGCAGTTCAAATTTGTTTACTGCACATACATGGATTAATGTTTACCGAGTTCTTCATAAACAATTTATTTCAGACTCACAGTAACTGTTTAAGGTCAGTGATATTATTATCCTAATTTTATAGAATACAAAACTGGACTTCACAAATATTAAATTGCTTGCTCATGGAATACAGCTAGCAAGCATTTGAGATCAGGATCAGATTAGGACTGGATTTTTGTATTTCATTAGTATTTGCAAGTCCTTCAGGATTCAAATCCAAGTCATCCTGAGCCCTTGTCCATTATTCTATCCAATATTTCAACTATTGTGGCTTTGACTAATTTGAGAAGGCTTTGATTGTGGGGCTGGTGATAAATGGCATTTCTGTGGTCAGAAGATCATACTTGATAAGATTAGCAAGGCTCATGACCAAAGCCTGGCCATCTGAGCTTCAATCTGCCAAGGTGGAATGGGTCTCTGTGATGAATCACAGATACTTAGCATATTTGAAATAAATATGGACATTGAAATTATTTTCCAGTGAATAGAAGTTCTATATAATTATTCAAATATAAAATTAACATGGATATAAAGCATAGCCCCACAGGTTACGATATGTTGAAGTAAGAATTTTGATAAAAATGGAAAATGATTTTCAGAGAAGACAGTATATTGTGTTCAGGTAACAGATATTCACTTCTCTTCAAATGCCATTAAATAGGAGAAAGACTCCTGATTTTGTTAGAGCATAGGATAGTAAACATTTTGAAAACCTGGTAATTCTTTTATGTAAATGAGGTTATGTTTAAATTATTTTCAGATGTTATATGCTTTGGAATATACATTAATAATATTTACTTCTATTAATTCTAATCATATCTTCTTTTCCCAAAAATAATTACTTTGAGATGATTTGTAGAAGCCCTACACAGTCATTTAGCAGATCATAGGTTGGAAGAGAAGAACTGACATATCTTTGTTCATTTTACCTATAGCATATGCTTTATGACTTTAATATCATTCCATCAATGTGAATTCCCTAAGTAGCATCTTCCTGTGGTGCCATGTGAGTTATATTAAACAGACACACTCTTCCCTTGAAAAGTTTATAATCTAAGAAAGCCCAGTCTTGAAAAGGCATGATATTCATTCAATAAAGCAAATAATGAACATATTTGCAAAGTGAATTAGCCAAACTCTTTGTGCTTACAAATGGATTTTTAAAAATTCTCAGTAGTAATAATTAAGTGAGTTTTTTCCCCTTTTTGTACCTAATATTATCTTAGGTATATTCCTTGAGAAACTTTTTTGTTGTTTGTTGTTGTTTTACAGAACCATGTATCTACCATTATGGAAGAAAAGAAATGGTGTGATTTGTTTCAAACACATAATTGGGTTGTTCCATTAGACATTGTTAATCCTATTCAATTTATTTCTTATATATGGGTACCACCTAGGTATTCATTTTTCTTTCTAATACATTGCCACTTCCCTTGCAGCAGGAATTTACACTGCAAATATAAGTCATGGAAATTAAATTGTTTTGTCATAATCATTGGGGGTGGGGAGAACAATAATAATTCTGTTCTTCATTACAGTCTTTTTTATCCACATTCATATACATATATTCATGCATATGAGGGAGATTTTCAGTAAATAATTTTTATCATAATAACAATAGAGAGGATAGATATTTTAGCTTGGAGAATGGTATACCAAAAAACAACATTGATTATACCCTGACAAGATAAAAACATTTCAATGGAGCAGTACCCTAAAATATGAGGGATTTTGCCATATTTGTTATTAAATAAAATACCTAGCAATGCATGTTTTCTATAATAGTCTCTTAGTAAGTGTCAGTTGTGATACTCATAGCTTGAAATACACTTGAAGCAAATTAGATGATGCTGCAAATGTGTGCTATCCTATGACAATTCCGCTATTGGTAAATTGAATGAAGTTATATTTTTCTTAATCAGTATAAAAATTGTAACTCTCTGAATTAGTAAACTGTTTTTATGTGAAGATCCTATCACACAATGTAATATGAAATAAAATGAGCTAGATGTTTTTTTATCTAGGCTAAGTAATGATGTATTCTATACCATCTCGTGAATACAAGTCATCATTGGTAGCATGTTGTTAACCTTCTTAAATACACTGTATATCTCCATTGACTTTTGTGTCACTTATGTCTTTCACAATTTTGAGATGATGACATTGGATGAGATATAACTATATAACAGCTCTGTGAAGATAATAAAGATTTAAAAAATATAAATGTTTATAGCAATTAGAAGCTTAAGATGCTAGAAAGGTGGAAAGATTCCCCAAATGCAATTTCATATAATCTCCTATACCTATTTAATTATATGTGAAATTCATTGTTAATTTGTTGCACTTATCTGTTATATATCCACATTCCACATTATATGTATGTATGCATACACATAGATACATATCTACACACATATACGCACTTGTCTATTACTCATGTGTAACCATAGAGGGTAGGCAAGGTGAAAAATTTAGACATGAGAAGAAAATATTAGTATGTCTTTCTATTTATTTTTATCTAAAATGACAAAAGAGATTAACATCTATTAAAACAGTATATAAGTTAGTACTGTCACTCTGCTTGGTCTCTATGATAATCATATGCCATATATGAAATATAAGTTGTCCTCAAAAAAGTATGGCAATTCCAATGGGTTTTGAACCCATTTGTCAAAAATATAAAAGTGGGGGCAGCTAGGTGGCACAATGGATAGAGCACCAGCCCTGAAGTTAGGAGGACCTGAGTTCAAATCCAGCCTCGGACCAAACACTTAACACTTACTAGCTGTGTGACCCTGGGCAAGTCACTTAACCCCAATTGCCTAAAAAAATAAAAAAAAATAAAAAGTGTGCCATTTGTTTAGTTTGTAAAAGCAAGGCATTGACAACAGGGAAGACAGAAATTTATTCATTGTACTGTAACAAAAACTTTTGCTGAAATGGTGATGTGATTAAAACTCATCATACATGTATATGGTTATATTTATAATAATTATATGTACAGTTATGTATATACATAAGTATGTGCTTATATTTTTGCATGCATATACTTATTTTAAGGTTAGCCGAAGGTGAACTTCTTCCATTTGAATTTATGTAAAGGTTCTTTTTTCAAATATAGTAGTCATTACAACAAAGTATTGAAATAAATTGAACTTAAAAGAACTTCAAATTTCTATATCACAACATTTTACACAAGATTTTTCAGAAACCACAAAATATTCAATCACATTATTTTTACTTAAATAGTATTATTAATAATGAAACATTAATACTATTATTATTTATTAGTAACACTATTACAACACTAATGTTTTATTCATATTCAATTTAGATATACCCCCAGTTTCTTAAATTCAGTGTGTCCAAAGTTGGCCCTATATCTGAAAAAACAAACAAACATATTTTCACTATTTTTGTCTAAGTCACAACCTTTTGCCCAGTCTTCTGAATTAAAAAAAACACTACTTAATTAAACTTTGATATTAACAATGCTTATTATTAATACTATTTAATGAGGAGAAAATTTTAACTTTAATACATACTTTTTAAAATACTATTTTTAAAGATTCATCAATTTATTTATTTTTAGTTTTCAACATTCACTTCCACAAGATTTTGAGGTCGAAATTTTCTCCCCATCTCATCCTTCCCCAACCCCAAGACAGTGTGTGTTCTGAATACACTTTCCCCTATTCTGTTCTCCCTTTTATCTCCCACCCCCCTTCTCTTATCCCCTTCCTCTTCTATTTTCCTGTAGGGCTGGATAGATTTCTGTACCCCATTGCCTGTATATCTTATTTCCCAGTTGCATGTGAAAACAATTTTTAACATTTGTTTTTAGAAGTTTGGGTTCCAAATCTTCTCCCTTCTTCCCTCCCCATCCACCCTCATTGAGAAAGGCAAGCAACTCAATACAGATTATATTTGTGTAATAATGCAAAACACTTCCATAGTAGTTATGCTGTGGAAAACTATATTTCCCTTCATCCTATCCTGCCCCCTGTTTATTCTATTTTCTCTTTTGACCCTTTCCTTCCTCAGAAGTGTTTGCTTCTGATTACCCCCTCTCCCAATCTGCCCTCCCCTCTATCATCCCCCTGCTCTCCTGTTCCCTTCCCCCCTATTTTCCTGTAGGGTAAGATAGCTTTCCATAGCCAATTGAGTGTGTATGTTATTCCCTCCTTAAGTCAAATCCAATGAGAATAAAATTCACTCATTCCCTCTCATCTTCCCTCACTTTCCCTCCACTGTAAAAGTCTTTTCTTGTCTGTTTTATGGGAGATGATTTACCCCATTCTACCTCTCCCTTTCTCCTTCACCCAGTATAATCATCTATCACCCCTTAATTTTATTCTCCAGATATCACCCATTCATCTTCAACTCACCCTGTGGCATCTATCTATCACTCTATCTATACATATAATCTTTTCCCCTTCAACTACCCTAATTATGACAAAGGTCTCATGAGTTACAGCTATCATCTTTCCATGTAGGAATGTAAACAGTTCTACCTTATTAATTCCCTTATGATTTATCTTTCCTGTTCACCTCTTCATGCTTCTCTTGAGTCTTGTATTTGCAAGTCAAATTTTCTATTCAGCTCTGGTCTTTTCATCAAGAATGCTTGAAAGTTCTCTATTTCACTGAATATCCATTTTTTTTCACTGGAAGGATTATACTCAGTTTTGCTGGGTAGGTGATTCTTGGCTGAAAGCCTATCTCCTTTGCTCTCTGGAATATCATATTCCAAGCCCTGTGGTCCCTTAATGTAGAAGCTGCTAAATCCTGTGTTATCCTGATGGTGTTTCCAGGTGAGTTGACGATGATATCACAGGGTGATATCTGGAGAATAAAATTAAGGGGTGAGAGAGGGATTATACTGGGAGAAGGAGAAAGGGAGAGGTAGAATGGGGTAAATTATCTCACATAAAACAGACAATAAAAGGCTTTTACAATGGAGGAGAAATGGGGGGAGGGAATGAGTGAATCTTATTCTCATCAGATTTGGCTTAAGGAGAGAATAACATACACACTCAACTGGGTATGGAAATCTATCTTACCCTACAGGAAAATGGGGGGAGCGGGTACAAGAGAGCAGGAGGATGATAGAGGGGAGGGCAGATTGGGGGAGGGGGTAATCAGAAGCAAACACTTCTAAGGAGGGACAGTGTCAAAAGAGAGAATAGAACAAATGGAGGGGCAGGATAGGATAAAGGGAAATATAGTTAGTTTTTTACAACATGACTACTATGAAAATATTTTGCATGACTACACATCGATTACCAGTATCGAGTTGCTTGCCCTCTCAATGAAGGTGAGTGGAGAGGGAGGAAGAGAGAAGATTTGGAACCCAAAGTTTTAAAAACAAGTATTAAAAATTGTTTTAACATGCAACTGGGAAATAAGATATGCAGGCAATGGGGTATAGAAATCTATCCTGCCCTGCAAGAAAATAAAAGGGGAAGGGGACAAGAAAAGGGGTGGGGATAGAAGAGAGGGTAGATTAGGGGAAGGGATATTCGGAATGCATGCCATCTTAGGGTGGCAGAAGGGATGAGATGGGGAGGTAATTTGGAACTCAAAATCTTGTAGAAGTGAACATTGAAAACTAAAAATAAATTACTTAATTTAAAAAAAGAAATTAAATTATGTATAAATAAACATAAATATTAGGGTTTTGTGCTCGATATTTTTTTAACTGAAGGAATTGCATGACCAGTGCTTTAATGCTAGTCTGTAAAATCTGGTTAGAAAATAGAATGATCAGAATATTATTATATTTACCTCTTCCCTTTCATAGGAGAGGTGGAGAACTATAGTTGCATATGATGTTTAACGTGGTAAATTTGAAAACTGGTTTTACTAAAAGTTAAAAAAAATTGACAAAAGGGAAAATTCAAGGGTAGGGAAGGGAAAGGAAAGAGAAAATACTCAGAAAGAGATAAAAAATAAAAGAGATTGCTATGACTTTTTGAGAAAATGCCATTATGATCACCCAGCAGTCATATAATAATCATACCAATTTATAGTAGAAATAACAATGAGAGTGAGGTTAAAATCTTAGTTGAAAAAGTCACCACATACAGAACAAGCAAACTGACTTCATGGGAGGCAAAATTTATGTTAATTAGAATGTCATTAAATTTTTAAAATTAAATTAACAATCTTAAAAATTAAATTAATTCAATAGATATTAACTGTGTATTTACAGCATCAAAAACATCATACTAGTTACTGTGGAGATACCAAAGTAGGGAATAAATTCCCTTCTGCATTTTTCCTGAGTCTAAATTTTTTTGTTTATTTCCACACTTTGGGTTTTATAAGTCTCATATTTAGTTAGAAGCTCTTTACTTGTATTCTAAAGAAAGATTTCTGAATAGTGGTAGCAATCCTTTCCTAGACTTTAAGTTCTATAAGGAAAGATGTTAACTTCTTGCTTTAACTGTTTTATCATCTATAATTCTAAACTAATGAGAAAAGAGATATGTTAGGAATATAATCTGTAACTCACCTCAGACATACCACCCCCCAAAAATGCTCTATACAGGTCAAGGCATGTTTTGAGTCACATCTCAAAATCCCAGTGAATGGTTCTCTTTTGCCATAGCAAAGAAGAGGACACATTTCAAAGAAAAAAAAAACACTTTAAAGAGAATAGTAAGCATACATGCAGACACAGAAACAAGCAAAAACAAGAAATTCCTTTACTATTCCCTCCCTATCCCTCTCTCTTACACTCAAATGCACATTCTCCCATAGATTCCCAAGCCTTCAGTGGGAAAACTGATGCAGGGAATACAAAAAGTGAGGGAACATATGTGTATGTGGAAACACATGGAACAGGGCAAGTCAAGCTCTTGTAGCCTTACTTAATATGTGCGTGTGTGTATATATATATATACACACACACATACATATTCATATGATTACTTTTTATCATGTCTTTTGGAATTGTCATGGATCTTTGTATTGATCAGAATAGCCATGTGTTTCACAACTGATTATCATTACAATATTGCTGTTATTATGTACAATATGTCCAATGTTCTCCTAGTTGTGCTCATTTCATTTTGCAGCAGCTTGTATATCTTCCCAGATTTTTCTGAAGTCATTATCTTCATCATTTCTTGTGTTCCTGTTCAGCCATTCCCCAACTGATAGGCATTTCTTCAATTTCCAATTCTTTGCCACCACAAAAAAAGAGCTGCCATAAATATTTTTGTATGTATTGATGGATCCTTTTCCTTTAAAAAACATCTCTTTGGGATACAGACCTAGTAGTGGTATTCCTGAGTCATAGAGTATGCACAGTTTTATAGCCCTTTGGACATAGTTACAAATTGTTCTCCAGAATGGCTGGACCAGTTCACATCACCTGGAATACTTCCCTATCTCTAAAGATGCCAATTTATGCTCCTGAACAAAATTGTTTCTATCATCTGATGGTCCAGTGATATCATGGTTTGAACTGTCCTTTCCATAGAATTGCAGGCTTCCTTCTTCAATGAGCTATCACTTGCTGATGTAATCTATTGACCTGTGTTTTCCAATGAAATGTGAATATCTGAATTCTAGTGCTGGTGTCATCTGCTACACTTTCTTCTCTGCTTCACTGCCATTTGTTGGTCTTCTTTTGAATTGTAACTGCCAGACCTCTTCATAGCAGGGATAAGGTCACAAGTGCTTTTGTAAATTATCCTGTAATGCAGGGCTCTTTCATATCTTTTGTGAGTCAGACCCACAGCAATAACCAGTTATCCAATAGAAGCCATTAGGTCAAATCTGTCTTGTAAATTATTTGACTTCTGCCTCAGTTACCATGTCTCCATGATTGTCTGCAATTTCAATTGGAGTGAGACAATTCCTTCCAACTCTGATTATATGTCATTAGCAGCAAATAGTGGCCATAGAGATTATTGGATATGTTGAATTGCAGGTGCTGGGGGTATATCTAAGTGTAGACATTCAATGGGCAATTGCAGAGACTGGTTTAGCTCTCAGAAGAGATCAAGTCTAGGCAACTAGTTTTGAGATACTTCTATGAAGGGTTAAGAGCAATAATTTCTTTTGTCCCCCAAATAAGGAAACATTCCATGAACCACCACCCCCCCAAAAAAAAGGAATGGGGAGGAAAAGTAAGGGATAAGATATCTGTGATGAAAGCATAAGGACATGATGCATATGACCTCAAAAGGAATTCAGCTATTTGGACTTTGGTTGGCCCTGTCTATCTCTTTTCAGATCAATGCATGTGAGATTTTATGTGGAAATCCTGAGGTGTAAAATTTCTCACTCATGTACTGCATCTGTCTTTTTGTTTAGGACACTACTATTTTTGAAATATAGTTGAACATCTCTGGAGTAACTTGAAATCTGGAACACAAAAATGTGTTACAATTCGAAACAAAATATGTCAAACATGAATGAACATTCTAATGTCTAAGTTTCACTAGCTTGACTGAATAACATTTCAAGCTATATTTTTCTCTTTCTTGAAGACACAGAATAAAGGTTTTCACAAAGGCTAAGGCAATTTAATTTCTTTGACCTTTTCAAAAAATAAGAATCAATTATTATACATACATAACGCCCTTCACCTATCTTCTTTTTCTTCAAGAAAAAAAAAATGGTTATTGCTATCATTCCTCAGCCATTGACTCAAATGGCTATTTTTTTAATCAGGATTTTTTTTTTACAAAAGATATGGAATTTTCTTCTGCTATTTAAGCTCTATTTGTTTTTTTTCTTAGTGTAATCTCCACTGGTCAAGTGAAAAAATAAACACAAAATCCATGAGAATTGTAGCTACTTTATAAAGTGAAGAGAAAATCATTAAATATTTTCCTTTTTCCAGAACTGATTCTGATATATTTAGAGAGTTAAGTGTAACTGTTTTTTTGTCAAATCGACCAGATAATGAACAATTCATAACTTCACATTTTCTTAATAGAATCTTATCCTGAGCTGCAGTAATATCTGTTGTGTGATATTTTGGAACATTAAAAAAATGAACATTATTTTAGATAGGCCTAAGGTATTTTTAGTAGACACATTTTTTTACTCATTTTTCCTTTCTCTTCAATTTTATAGAACATTTTTATGATTCTTAATTTCCTTTGACCCTACTTTCACCACTCTACTCCATCATTGAAAGGGACCATATGAGTCCAAGGGCCATTTTGCATTTTTCTTTGTTGCAAGAATCACTATGGCCAATTAATTTATGACCAAGTGACCAATCTACTGGTTCACGAGATTTTCTGTTCTTAGCTAAAATGGTCCACAGAACGAAGACGTAATTGTTGCCAGGACTGTAATCAAAGCCTTTACAGGAATGGATCTTAAGCTTTTTTTGTATGTATTTTATGTCTTTGACAATCTGGTGAAGCCCATAGACCCCTTCCCTGAATAAAGCTTTTAAATTCACACAATCAAATAAATAGAATTATGAGGTAAAACAGTTATATTGAAATAAATACAGTTATCAAAATATTAAAATATGAAGACAGGAGTGGAGCCAAGATGGAGGAGAAAAAGCAGGGACTTGAGCTCTTCCCCAAACCCTTCCAAATACGTCAAATAAAAAATGACTCTAAACAAATTTTAGAGCAGCAGAACCAACAAAAAGACAGAGTAAAACAAATTTACAGCCCAAGATAACCTGGATAGTCAATGTGAAAGGTATGTTGCACTAGACTGGGAGAGAAGCAGAGTTCAGTGCGGGTAATAATGGCACAGACTGGGTCCCAACAAACACAGAGCAGGCTTCAGGGAACTGAATCATGGGCAACTGTGCAGTTTTCCAGGCTTCTCAACCCACAAATACCAAAGACAACTAAGAAGGTGGGTGGGAAAGATCTGTTGGACCTAGTGAGAAAAAAGCCCAATGCAGCCCTGGGGATGTAGGGACAGCAGTGGCAGTGGCAGCTTTGTTGACAAAGAAGATCAAAACATACAATCAGAAAAAAACAACAAAGTCAAAGCTCCTACATTGAAAACCTCTAAGAAAAATATGAATTGGTCTCAGGCCATGGAAGAGCTCAAAAAGGATTTTGGAAATCAAGTAAGATAAATAGAGGAAAACTTGGGAAGAGAAATGAGAGTGATGCAAGAAAATCATGAAAAAACAAGTCAACAGCTTGCTAAAAGAGACCCAAAAATACTGAAGAAAATACCACCTTAAAAAAAATAGACTGACCCAAATGGCAAAAGAAGTCCAAAAAGCCAATGAGAAGAATGCCTTAAAAAGCAGAATTGGTCAAATGGAAAACGAAGTCCAAAAACTCATTGAAGAAAATACTTCCCTAAAAATTAGAATGGAGCTAATGGAAGCTAATGAATCCATGAGAAATCAAGACACTGTAAAACAAAACCAAAAGATTGAAAAAAATAGAATACAATATGAAATATCTCATTGGAAAAACAACTGACCTGGAAAATAGATCCAGGAGAGATAATTAAAAAAAAATATTGGACTACCTGAAAGCTATGATCAGAAAAAGAGCCTAAGCATTATCTTTCAAAAAATTATCAAAGAAAACTGTCCTGATATTCTAGAACCAGAGGGCAAAATAGAAATTGAAAGAATCCACCAATCACCTCCAGAAAGAGATCCCCAAAGGAAAACTCCTAGGAATATTGTAGCCAAATTCCAGAGTTCCCAGGTCAAGGAGAAAATATTGCAAGCAGTCAGACAGAAACAATTCAAGTATTGTGAAAACACAATTAGGATAACCCAAGATCTAGCAGCTTCTATATTAAGGAAACAGAGAGCTTGGAATGTGATATTCCAGAGATCAAAGAAACTAGGATCAAAATCAAGAATCATCTATCTAGCAAAACTGAGTAATAAATGAAGGAGAAAATTGATATTCAGTGATGTAGAGGAATTTAAAGCATACTTGAGAAGCCAGAGCTAAATAGAAAAAATTAATTTTTAAATACAACACTCAAGAGAAACATGAAAAGGTAAATGGGAAAGAGAAATCACAAAGGACTTATTAAAGTTAAACTATTTACATTCCTACATGGAAGATGACTTTGTAACTCATGAGACCTTTCTCATTATTAGGGGAGTTAGAGGGAATGTATAGACAGAGGGTGCAGGGTGAGCTGAATATGAAGGAATGACATCTAAAAAATAAAATTAAAGGGTGAGAAAGGAATGTACTTGAAGAAGGAGAAAAGGAGAGGTAGAATGGGGTAAATTATCTCACATAAAAGGGGCAAGAAAAAGCTTTTACAGTGGAGGGGAAGAGGTAAGAGGGAAGAGGGAATGAGTGTAACTTACTCTCATCAGATTTGGCTTAAGGAGGGAGTAACATACACACTCAATATCTTACCCTACAGGAAAGCAGGGGGGAAGGGCATAAGAGAGCAAGGGGATCATAGAAGGAAGGGCAGATTGGACGAGTGGGTAATCAGAAGGAAATACTTTTGAGTAGGGACAGGGTCAAAGTAGAGAATACAATAAATGAGGGGCAGGATAGGATGGAGGGAAACACAGTTAGTCTTTCACAACTTGACTTTTATGGAAGTTTTTTTGTGTGATACGTATGTATAACCTATATTGAATTGCTTGCCTTCTCAATGACAGTGGGTAGGGAGGAAGGGAGAGAATTTGGAACTCAAATTTTAAAAATGAATGTTCACAATTGTTTTTACATACAACTGGGAAATATGATATGCAGGCAATGAGTTATATAAATCTATCCTGCCCTACAGGAAAATAGAAGGGGAATGGGATAAGAGAAGGGGGGTGATGGAAGGGAGGGCATATTGGGGAAAGGGATAATCAGAATGCACACTATCATGGGGTGGGGTGAGGGGAGAGATGGAGAGAAAATTTGGAACTCAAAATCTTGTGGAAGTGAATGTTGAGAACTAAAAATAAATACATTTTTTAAAAAGTAAAAATATGAAGACTCCATGTAAAAAAAACACCTTGAATTTATAGCAATGCAGAGACTCTATGAATCTGCAGTGAATTCCATGATCTCTAGGAATCCTCACTCAAAGACAAGCCAAGTAAAGATATTGGAGTAGAACTTGAGAAAGAATGTCAACTTTTGGTTTCCTTGTACAAAAATGATGTGCTTGTGCTTGATGACTATTAATGACCCTTATAACTCTAAATACATGACTATGGTTTGATTATTCATGAAAATACATAGATAATTTTTATATATCCTTAGGTAGACATGTTGTATATATGTTCATGATGCTCATTTAGTAATGATAACAATTGGTTTTTTGTTTCTAACCATATGCCTACCAGCTGCTTACTGCCTGTACAAATATTGTATAAACAATTGTGTCAGTAAAGCAACTTTGATGGACTGTATGTTCAAATTATTCATCCAACCAGTTAACAGTCACTTAACAGTCAGTCAACAAGTATCTACTAAGTGCTTACTATTTGGCAGGCATTTAGCTAAGTCCTAGTTAGGAATATATTTACTATTCTTTGGTTAAGAAAAAAAAAGGAACTTCATACCTATGGCTGAGAGTGTTAAAGTACATTTCATCCATAAGAAGAAAAGTATTTGATGTTACCCAAACTAGAAGCAAAGGAGGTGCTCATTAATTAAGGAATGGTGGAATGAACTGTGGTATGTGGATATATTAGAATATTGCTAGGCTTTAAGAAATAATAAATATGTGGATTCAGGAAGATTCAAAAAGAGAACAAACTTCATTGTTATATTCACCATATCAACTATAACATTTAAGGATTTACTTTCTAATGGACTAGAAGTTAAACTCCTATCCTTGAGTTATAGAAGGAGCTGTGATTATGTAAGTTCCTAAGAGTGGCATTGACCATTTCTTTCAGAAAATATGGGGAGGCCTTGGTATACAATGCCATAATAATGATGCATTCAAGAGGCAGATGTCTCTGAGGAGGCTTCAAGGCTGTTTAAGAGCTGTGGCTGCAAGATTTCAAGTGGCTACAACATGATATGACATGCCGTTACTGAGCACTCAGGATGCATGCCTGATTATCGCTGAAATATGCTAAGTGCTTCTGAAAAGAAGCATCCAAGCAGAACTGTGAGAATATATAAAATGTCTTACAGGTGTTTGTGATGGATGCTTTTTGGTGTCGGCCTACTTCTTTGTGTATATCATCCAATGCAAAGAAAACTTTTAGCAGGATAAAATGCTGCATAAATGTTTTGTCTCTTGGAACCAGATTCACTTATATTTTGACACTCTACTTCCTCCACCAATACAGGTTGTGACCACTCCATATCTTATCTTCACTGATTGTTTGCCATGTTTCTCGTAAATCTTTACAGGCATCTACCCAATCTTGTAGAGACCTTCCTTGGGTTCTTTTTACTATTTTGGGGTCAAATTCAGTACTCAGACTGACTAGTATTCTGTTGTCTCTAATTTTTCATGTGTGACATCCTTTTCTTGTCATATATATCCTTGATGATATCTTTTACGATATTTTTGTCTATAATTCACCATTGGAAATATGTCACAGTCTACTTACACACACCATTTATTTTGCCATTATTTTTCCACAAATTCTGCCCCCTTCATACATATTCCAACTCTAATTGTAACAAAGAAAATGATGTAAGCAAAGCCAACTGCCACAGCACAGAGATTGTGTCTGATACTCTATACTGTATTCCACAGCTATAACCTACTTCCTTGCAAATCGTATTAAGGATCTTTTGATAGGAGGAGGATGTCATTTTATCACTGAGAGGAGATTCAGCAGACAAAATAAGATAACTTATGAATAGTAATTTAGGTAGAAAATCAGAAACTCAGGAGTGTGTGACTATCATGGAGGTGCATACTTGAGATAGTCCAATAATACAACTGTTATACTCTCCATACCTTCTCTCAGACCTCGTTCTAGTTGAGCATTTTCTCTGATAGTCTTCCTAAAGAAGAAGTTAACAATGTCACTTTATCCAAATAATGGATTCTTAAACCTTTTTGTGTCATCGGCCTTTCTGGCAGTCTAGTGAGTCCTGTGGGCCCCTTCTCAGCATAATATGTTTAAATACATAAAATGAAATACACGATATTGCAAGAGAAACTGATGATATTGAAATAATTTTCAAAATATAAAAGAAAAAACTCCCACAATCCCCAGGGTAAGATCCTCCCTAATCCTTTCAAAAAAATTCACTTGACCTCTAAAATAAAACACAAACTTCTGCTTTGCATTTAAATCTCATTATAATCTGACTCCAGTCTTCTTTTCCAGTCATACTGCATATTACTTCCCTTCATGCTCTCCACACATTCCAGACAAACTGGTTGACTCACTGTTTTCTAGATAGGCCATTACAGGCTAGCCCTCCTTGCCTTCATTTTGTCCACCTCTCAGAATCCCTAGTTCCAATTAAGCCTCACCTCGTGTCCCTGACTAAAATAAACCTTTTCTGATTCCCTCTTCTTAGTGCTCCCCTTGCCCCCAGAAAATATTTTGTTTTTATTTTATACATATTTTATGTTTATGTAGTGATATATGTGTTTCTCTGCTGTCACCATTCTGCTCCCCCCAACTCAACACACAATAGCATAATGAATTCCTTGAGAACAGAGATTGTTTCTTTTTCATTTTCATCCCTGTATTCTATCCGTAGCACTTAGCCTACCTAATGCCCCAAATATAGTAGGCACTTTAGAAATGCTTATTGAATTAACAAATTGAAACTAACTTATTTGATGTCCCCTGCATTTGTCACCCCATCTCCATCCTTCATCTCTTTGTATAAGGTGCACCTTATGGCTTCAGCAAGCTCCCTTTTTATATCTAATTTCTAGAATACTCAGTGCCTGTAGAGGTTCTAGCTCCTAGGAAAGGTTTTCCTTATTGCCTTAGTTGTTAGGGCTTTCTTTCCTCAAATTATTATATTGAAGCTTGTCTGTTTATCATTGTATTCCCACATAGAATATAAGCTCCATGCGTTTTCCCTATTTTATCCTTGCTTCCTCATTGCCTTGAACGTACTAAGTGCTTATTATCTGCTTGTATGATTGGATTGGATCATCAATTGTTTGCTGAACATCTCCAACACAATATCCCAATCATTATCTCAAACGCACCATGTGCAAAATAAAATTCGTAATTTTACCAGCCTCAAACCACCCATTCTTCAAACTTCTATATTTATACTGAGGGTACCATTACTCTTCTTCATGTCAGAGTCATTCATCCCCCAAATCCAATCGCTTTCCATTTCATGTCAATTGAACTTCCAAAGAATCTCTCATGTGTCTACTTTTTTGAGAATGCAAATAATATTCTTATGTCTATGATTACTCTCTCTATTTCTCTCTGTGTTTGTGTGCATGTGCACAAGCTATTTTCTTCTTTTGATATACTAGAAGGGAATCAGCATACCACCAATCTTTCTATTTTGCCTTTCTAGGCAGAATTACGAAATGGGAAGAATCATAACTTCGGAGTTAGCAAACTTAAACATTTTCAGGTTTACCTCCAGGACTGAAAGGGATGTGCCCAGGAAGAGGTGACACAATTTTTCTAAACTTGTTTCCTTACTTGAAAAATGGAATAGTAAACGAATACTTTTTTTCACAGAATTGTTGAAAAGCATGTTCTTTTAAACCTACACAACTCTCTCTCTCACTCTCTCTCTCTGCATGCACACTCAACCTATGCACACATACAAGTGCATACATATACACATATGTATACATACATGTATACATATGTATGCATACATGTATGCATATGTATGCATGCATATATGCATATGTATGCATACATATATATGTATACATACACATGTGTGTTTACACACACAGAGTTGTCCCTCAATATTTAAAGAGGTTAGAAGCACAAGACCCCCACAAATGTGCAAAACCTTGAATACCTCTAGGATATGCCCCAAATCTTTATTTTTAATAATTCTGATCATATTTGTTTAACACAATAAACAAGTAAAACTATACACTGCACCCATTATAAACGAGGGAGATTAGCATCTCATATGCTATGAAGTCTTTGTTTCTGCCAGCATAGAAGCAGCAACTACCTTAGGGATTTTCTTCTCCTACTAAAAGCACAAGATACAAGAATCACTGAAGGAGAAAATCATATGACTGAGTCTGGATGATGGAGACAAATAGGAGGTATTCCCAAAGATAGTGTGTAGCATAGTTCTTTAACACACTGAAACTTTTTTGTTGTGAGGCATTTGGAGTTAAGTGACTTGCTCAGAGTCACACAGCTAATGAATATTATGTGTCTGAGGCCACATTTGAACTCAGGGCCTCTTGAATCTAAGGCCAGTGATCTATCCACTGTATCACCTAGCTGCCCCAACACATTGAAACTTTTAACAAAATGTAACTGTTTATAATACATTTATATATGTATACTTATGACAATAAAGTGATAAAACAGATTAAAATATGCAGTATTTATGCATTTATTACTTACTATTTTTTGTTTTCCTTACATATGTGAGTAATCTGTGATTTTCCAAAGTTCACTGCAGATCTCCAAAAAATCTCATTTAATTATCAATTGCCAACCCAATAATAACCAAAACCACAAGTGTGAAACCTATAAATGTCAGTGGATGAATATATACTATATAAAATATACTGCATTCTATGTACTATTTGAAGTCATCCTGGATTTCTTACTATCTCTCACCCTTCTTCCACATCCTATCTGTTGCCAAGACCTATTTCACCTTTGTAATATCTCTTAAATATATCCCCTTCTCCCCTCTGACAATACTACCCCTCTGGTATATGCCCTCATCACCTAACACCTGGATTATTACAATACTTGCTGGTGGGTCTCCCTGCCTCAAATCTCCTCACTCCAACCTATCCTCCATTCACCCACTAAAGTAATTTTCCTAAAGTCCATCTGACCATGTTATTTCCTTACTCAATAAACTCCAGTTGTTTCCTATTGTCTTTTTTTTGGGGGGGGGTTATGCAATGGGGTTAAGTGACTTGCCCAGAGTCACACAGCTAATGAATGTTATGTGTCTGAGGCCGGATTGAACTCAGGTCCTACTGAAGCCAGGGCTGGTGCTCTATCCCCTGAACCACCTAGCTGCCCCTCCTGTTGTCTTTAGAAGTAAATATAAAATACTATTTTTGGCATTCAAATCCCTTTATAACACAGCCCATTCCTATCTTTATAGTCTTCTTACACATTATTGCCTGTCACATACTCCTTAATCCAGTGACACTGACCTCCTGGCTGTTCCATGAACACTGCACTTCATTTCTCAGCTCTGGCATTTTCTCTACCTGTCCCCTATGCCTGGAAGACTATTCCTCCTGAACTCTGATAACTGACCTCCATGACTTCCTTTGCATCCCAACTAAAATCCCACCTTATGAAGGAGACCTTCCCTAACCCCTCTTATTTCCAATACCTGTCCTCTGTTAATTACTTCCTATTTATCCTTTGTAGCATTTGTTTTGTATATATTTGTTTGAATGTTGTCTCATCTGTTAGATTGTAAGCTCCTTGGGGGCAAGGACTGTCTTTTGCCTCTTTTTGTATGCCCAAACTGCATAGTGCCTGGTGCTTAATAAATGCTTATTGACTGATATGCATATACGCGTCAGCTATTATCATTTGAATTTTTATGACAAACACCAACTTGTCTATCATAACACATCTGCTTGTTCACTGATAAATTGCTCATTCAGGCCTTTGTTTTTTTCTTCTTTATGCCTTGACCTCTCTTTATACTTTCAATTCATCAAATGGCAAGGAAGAATATCTGCTTTCAACTTTTCTCTTCTTTCATCAGTGGACCACAACCAAGCAGCACTCCCCTAGAAGAACAGTCTTATGAGTGTTCATAGGTCATTTTTTCCAGTTGTAAGACTTAGTCAGCTCTCCTTAGGATGTCATATCTTTATTTACCCACAAGTCAAGGAAATATACAATTATTAAGTAATTACTGTGTGCCTAGCACTGTGTTAGATGAGGACCAGAAGCACAGCTTCATAAGAAAACTTATCAAAAGGACATTGATAGAAATTTTAAGGATGGTGATGTTTTTGAGGTCTACTGATATATTTGATTAGGGTTTTAGGCATCTGCTTATCTCATATTTTTAATTTTTATTTATTTATTTATTTACTTATTTTTATTCATTCATTCATTTATTTATTTATTTAGGTGAGGGCAGTTGGGATTAAGGGACCTCTGCAGAGTTATACAGCTAGTGATATTATGTGTCTGAGGCCAGATTTGAGCTCAGGTCCTCCAGACTCCAGGGTCAGTGCTCTATCCACTGCACCACCTAGCTGCCCCCCTTTTTAAATTTTTTTTTATTTTTGAGTGAGTATCTCATATTTAATATTGTTGCTCAAGTCCAGCTCTCTCATAGTGCATAATTCTATGAGCTGCTGGAAGCTATCTATACCTGAAACTCATCCAGAAAAGAAAAGGAAAGTGGTGCGAATCACTGCATTGAGTTAAACAATTTCTGTAGTCCCCTTTCACAAATTCAAGCCCACTTGGTCATCCTTTTTCTTGATCTCCTACTTGACCTTAGTCCACTTTTCTTTTTTTTCTTGTTTGCTCCTTGGAGTCTATCACCATCATATTGCCAACCTGTCTTGCACCCTGGATTTTCCAATTATATCAAGCTTGCTACTCTGGTAGGTGACTCTACCTTTTCCACTGAAGACTCATCTCAAGGGTCTGAACTCTCATGAACTGAGACATTATTCTTATGAACTGTTTTCTCTGCACTAGTTTCTCCTGCTAGCATCACAGTCTGAATCAGGAAAAGCTCTTGGCTGTAGCTAATAATGGGTCCCAGGGATTCAACCAGAGGAAGCATTACATATAACATAGTTTAGAATATCTAAGACTGAGGACACATATTTAAAGTAGATTGCCACAAAATAGTTTATATTTTTAAATTGGTACACTTTATTTTTAACTCAAACAGACATTTGCCAGCAATACCCAAACTATTTCATTAAATACATTAATGGCAAAATTATTTTGGTCATATATGATGGTCAAAGCTTATTCCATACTATCAAAGTTAAAAGACAATTGCCACCTTCTTTTGGCAGTTACCCGAGTTTTCTTGCCTAAGATTACTGACCAGTAATGAACAGTGTTATATTCATTGTGTATATTGTTATTTTGTTTCTCTGAATTCATCATATTTGTCATTCTCTGTGGCACAATAGTATTCCAGTATATCCATATGCCATAATATGTTCAGTTATTTCCCAATTACTGAAAATATATTTTATATATTAAAAATATATATTTATAAATAAAATATTTGTATTAAATACTGAAAATATATCTGTTAAAACAGATAATTTCCAAATTATATTTGAATTAATTCTTAACAATTCTTAAGTATGACTAAATTAGGTCTTAAAATTTTTCTCTCTATATTCTGAAGAAATTAGTTAATCTGAAGAATCTCCTGAAATCTTTATGTGCCAGTGAATTAAGAAAGCTGTTTGTCAAAGACATATTCAACAGTAAATGCGTTTTTGGGGGGAAAAATAAAAAGAACATGGAAGTATCAAAACTAGCTCAGACCATTCCGATTTTAATAGGGTTTCATATTCACCTTTTTACACTACTATATGGCTGGTTATCTGCTTTTCTTCTTTATTCATGTTTATGTGGCATTTTTTGCCTGGTTACCATTTATGAAATATGGAGACTAGTAACAACTGACCTTATCCTTTTGAGTATAAGGTAATAAAAGGATTTCAGATATATACCACAGGGTACTTAATATTTTTTTTTATTTCTTCTTTATGGAAAAATATTATCTATTGGATACTGAATTAAACTGTATTCTATTTGCAACCATTATGGGAATGTTTCTACAAAGATTACTTCATAATAATTCTGTTTAAAAACATCATAAAATCCACATTCTGTACATATTGAATTAATATCAATCAGTGCTTGCATATCAGTAGATTGTGTAAGCCTGTGTTGAGAGTTCTATTTTAAATTTAATTTTACTTATTTTCATTGACAGGATCTTTCTTTTCTTTTTATTAATTTATTTATTTTTAGTTTTCAACATTCACTTCAGTAAGATTCTGAGTTCCAAATTCTCTACCCATCTCGTCCCTTTCCCCACCCCAAGATGGCATGCATTCTGAATACTCCTTCTCCTAATCTGTCCTCCCTTCTATCTCACCCCCTTCTCTTATTCCCTTCCCCTTCAATTTTCCTGCGGGGCAGGATAGATATCTATACCCTATTTCCTGTTTATCTCATTTTCCAGTTGCATGTGAAAACAATTTTTTTTAACTTTTGTTTTTAAAATTTTGGGTTCCAAATTTTCTCCCTTCCTTCCTCCCCACCAACCCTCATTGAGAAGGCAAGAAACTTGATACAGGTTATAGATGTGTAGTCACGCAAAACACTTCCATATTTGTCATGTTATGAAAAACTTAGTATTTTCCCCTTAATCCTATTCCACCTCCCATTTATTCTAGTCTATCTTTTGACCCTGTCCCTCCTTAGAAGTGTTTGCTGCTGCCTATCCTCTCCCCCAATAGGCCCTTCCTTCTATCATCCCCCTACTCTCTTGTCCCATTCTCCCCCACCATTTTCCTGTATGGTAAGATAGATTTCCATACCCAATTGAGTGTGTATGTTATTCCTCCTTAAGCCAAATCTGATAAGAATAAAATCCACTCATTCCCTCTCACATTTCCCCACTTTCCCTCCACTGTAAGAGCCTTTTCTTGTATGTTTTATGTGAGATAATTTACCCCATTCTACCTCTCCCTTTCTCCTTCTCCCAGTATAATCCTCTCTCACCCCTTAATTTTATTCATCTTCAAATCACCCTGCACCCTCTATCTATCTATCTATCTATCTATCTATCTATCTATCTATCTATCTATCTATCTATCTATCTATCTATCCATACATATAATTTTTCCCTCCAACTACCCTAATACTGACAAAAGTCTCATGAGTTACAAATATCATCATTCCATGCAGGAATTTAAACAGTTCAACCTTAATGAGTCCCTTATGATTTCTCTTTCCTGTTTACTTCTTCATGTTCCACTTGAGTCTTGTATATGAAAGTCAAATTTTCTATTCAGCTCTGGTCTTTTCATCAAGAATGCTTGAAAGTCCTCTATTTCACTCAATGTCCATTTTCCCCCTGAAGGATTACACTCAGTTTTGCTGGGTGGGTGATTCTTGATCATAATTCTATGTTCTTTGCCCCCCAGGATATTATATTCCAAGCCTTCTAGTAACTTAATGTAGAAGCTGCTAAATCTTGTGTTATCCTAATTGTGTCTCCACAATACTTGAATTGTTTCTTTCTAGCTGCTTGCGATATTTTCTCCTTGACCAGGGAACTTTGGAATTTGGCTACAATATTCCTAGGAGTTTTCCTTTGGGGATCTCTTTCAGGAGGTGATCAGTGGATTCTTTCAATTTCTATTTTGCCCACTGGTTCTAAAATATCAGGGCAGTTTTCCTTGATAATGCCTTGAAAGATGATATCTAGGCTCCCTTTTTCATTACAGCTTTCAGATAGTCCAATAATTTTTAAGTTCTCTCTCCTGGATCTATTTTCTAGGTCAGTTGTTTTTCCAATGAGATATTTCACATTGTTTTCTAATTTTTCATTCTTTTGGATTTGTTTTACAGTGTCTTGATTTCTGATAAAGTCACTAGCTTCCAATTGCTCTATTCTAATTTTTAAGGAAGTATTTTCTTCAGTAAGCTTTTGGACTTCCTTTTCCATTTGGCCAATTTTGCTTTTGATGGCATTCTTCTACTCATTGGCTTTTTGGACATTTTTTGACTTTTGGGTTAGGCTATTTTTTTAAATAAATTTATTTATTTTTAGTTTTCAACATTTACTTACACAATATTTTGAGTTCCAAATTTTCACCCCATCTTGCCCCTACCCCCACCCCAAGATAACATGCATTCTGAATACCCCTTCACCTAGTCTGTTTTCCCGGCTATCTCTCCCCCCCTTTTCTTATCCCCTTCCCCTTCAATTTTCCTGTAGGGCAAGATAGATTTCTGTACCCCTTTTCCTGTATTTCCTATTTCCCAGTTGCACATGGAAGCATTTTTTTAAACATGTGTTTTTAAAACTTTGGGTTCCAAATGTTCTCCCTTCCTCCCTCCCCACCCACCCTCATTGAAAGGGCAAACAACTCAATATAGGTTGTACATGTGCAGTTGTGCAAAACACTTCCATGGTAGACATGCTGTGAAAAACTAACTCTATTTCCCTTAATCCTATCCTGCCCCCCCATTTATTCTATTCTTTCTTTTGACTCTGTTCCTCCTCAGAAGTATTTGCTTCTGATTACCCCCTTTCCCAATCTGCCTGCCTCTCTATCAACCCCCTACTCTTTTGTCCCTTTTGCCCCCTATTTTCCTGTAGGGTAAGACAGATTTCCATACCCAATTGAGTTTGTATGTTATTCGCTCCTTAAGTCAAATCCTATGAGAATAAGATTCACTTATTCTCTCTCACCTTCCCCATTTCCCCTCTACTGTAAGAGCCTTTTCTTTTCTATTTTTTGTGAGATAATTTACCCCATTCTATCTCTCCCTTTTTCCTTCTCCTAGTATAATCCTCTTTTACCCCTTAATTTTATTCTCCAGATATGACTCCTTCATCTTCAACTCACCCAGTGTCCTCTCTATCTATCTATATATACACACATATGACTTTCCCCTTCAACTACCCTAATACTGACAAAGGTCTCATGAGTTACAAATATCTTTCCATGCAGGAATGTAAACAGTTCAACCTTAATAAGTCTCTTACAATTTCCCTTTCCTGTTTACTTCTTCATGTTCCACTTGAATCTTGTATTTGAAAGTCAAATTTTCTATTCAGCTCTGGTCTTTTCATCAAGAATGCTTGAAATTCCTCTCTTTCACTGAATGACCATTTTTCCCCCTGAAGAATTATACTCAGTTTTGCTGGATAGGTTCTTGGTTGTAATCCTATCTCCTTTGCCCTCCAGAATATTATATTCCATGCTCTGTGGCTCCTTAATGTAGAAGCTGCTAATTCTTGTGTTATCCTGATTGTGTTTCCATAATACTTGAACTGTTTCTTTCTGGCTGCTTGTAATAGTTTTTCCCTGACCAGGGAACTCAGGAATTTGGCTACAATATTCCTAGGAGTTTTCCTTTGGGGATCTCTTTTAGGAGGAGATTGGTGGATTCTTTCCATTTCTATTTTGCCCTCTGGTTCTAGAATATCAGGGCAGTTTTCCTGGATAATGTCTTGAAAGATTGATGTCTAGGCTCTTTTTTTGATCATGGCTTTCAGATAGTCCAATAATTTTTTAAATTCTCTCTCCTGGATCTATTTTCCAGGTCAGTTGTTTTTCCAATGAGATATTTCACATTGTTTTCTAATTTTTCATTCTTTTGGATTTGTTTTACAATGTCTTGATTTCTCATAAAGTCACTAGCTTCCAATTGCTCTATTCTAATTTTTAAGGAAGTATTTCTTCAGTCATCTTTTTGGACTTCCTTTTCCATTTGGCCAATTTTTCCTTTTTAGGGCATTCTTCTCCTCATTGGCTTTTTGGACCTCTTTAGCCATTTGGGTTAGGCTATTTTTTAAGGTGTCATTTTCTTCAGTATTTTTTTGGGTCTCCTTTAGCAAGCTGTTGACTTGTTTTTCATGATTTTCTTGCATTACTCTCATTTCTCTTCCCAGTTTTTCCTCTACTTCTCTTACTTACTTCTCAAAACCCTTTTGAGTTCTTCCAAGACCTGGGACTGATTCATATTTTTCTTGGAGGTTTTGGAGGTAGGAGGTTTGACTTTATTGTCTTCTTCTGGTTGTATGTTTTGATCTTCTTTGTCACCAAAGTAAGATAATATAGTCTGATTCTTTCTGCGCTGCTTATTCATGATCCCAGTCAATTACTTGAGTTTTAAACTCTTTGTTAAGGTGAGAGTCTGCTTCCAAAGTGGAGAATGTACTGTCCCAAGCTTAGGGGGTTTGTACAGCTATTTTCAGAGATACTTCTAGGGACCTGAAAAGTGTCAGTTCTTCCAGGGTGGTATGATAAGGGGCAGGGTGTTTCTTCTCTACTGCCACAACAAGCTCCACCAGGCCAGTGCTCCTCCTCACCCCAGGACCGCTCCTCAAAACTGTGACCCAGATCCAAGCACAGGCACAGCAAGAGATTCCTGCCTCAGCACTGGCAGGGAGATCCCTACAATCTCCCTCTGATCAGCCACTGGATTCCCCTTAAGTCTGAGACGGGAGCTCAGGTGGCAGCTGCTGCCCCAGAGGCTGTGCTCAGGACTTGCGGTGGAGACCTAGCTCCTTCTCTCATCGCAGTCACAGACTTTTCCTACTGACCTTTTAAGTTGTCTTTGGCGTTCATGGGTTGAGAAGTCTAGAAATCACCACAGCTTCCCATGATTCAGTCCTCTGAGGCCTGCTGCAAGGTCGCTGCGGCCTGTTGAACTGTACTCCTCTTCCTGCCCTGCACAATATACCTTTCCGATCAACCATCCAGGTTGTCTTGTGCTGGAATTTGTTTCACTCTGTCTTTTTGTGGGTTCTGCTGCTTTAGAATTTGTTTAGAGCCATTTTTTTTAACAGGTATTTGGAGAGGTTTGGGGGACAGCTCAAGCAAGTCACTGCTTTCACTCCACCATCTCGATTCCACCCCTGGGCTATTTTTTAAGGTGTTATTTTCTTCAGTATTTTTTTGGGGGGTCTCCTTTAGCAAGCTGTTGACTAGCTTTTCATGATTTTTCTTGCATCACTCTCAATTCTCTTTCCAGTTTTTCCTCTACTTCTCTTACTTGCTTCTCAAAATCTTTTTTGAGCTCTTCCATGGCCTGAGACCAATTCATATGTTTCTTTGGAGGCTTTGTATGTAGGAGCTTTGACTTTGTTGTCTTCTGGTTGTATGTTTTGATCTTCCTTGTCATCAAAGAAAGATTCTATGGTTTGACTTTTTTGTGAGGTTCTCTCATGATTCCAGTCAATTATTTGAGTTATAAACTCTTTGTTAAGGTAGGGGGTCTGCTGGGGGGGGGCGGAGACAAGATGGTGGAGTGAAAGCAGTGACTGCTTGAACTCTCCCCCAAACCCCTCCAAATACCTGTAAAAAAATGGCTGTAAGCAAATTCTAAAGCAGCAGAACCCACAAAAAAGATAGAGTGAAACAAATTTCCAGCACAAAACAACCTGGATGTTTGATTGGAAAGGTATATCATGCAGGGCTGGGGAGAGGAGCTCAGTTTGGCATGGGTGAGCAGGCCACAGTGAACCTGGAGGAGGCCTCAGAGGACTGAATCACAGGCAGTTGTGGCAGTTTCCAGACTTCTCAACCAATGAATGCCAAAGACAACTTATAAGGTCAGTGGGAAAAGTCTGTGACTGCGGTAAGAGACAGAAGCTAGGTCTCAGCCACAAATCCCAAGTGTGTGCCCCGGCTGCCTCCTAAGCTTCTGGCGCACAGACTGGGGGGGAATCAGGTGGCTGTCCAGAGGGGAGTTGCAGGATTGTTGTATCTGGGTCACAGTTCTGAGGAGAGGTTCTGGGGTGAGGAGGAGCGCTGGCCTGGTGGAGCTTGTTGTGGCAGTGGAGAGGAAACACCTCTCCTCTTATCATACCACCTTGGAAGAACTGAAAATTTACAGGTCCCTAGAAGGAGCTCTGAAAACAGCTGTACAAATCCCCTAAGCTTGGGACAGTACATTCTCCACATTGGAAGCAGACTCTCACCTTTAAAAGAGTTTAAAACTCAAGTAATTGACTGGGATCTTGAACAAGCAGCACAAAAAGAATCAGACTATATTATCTTAATTTGGTGACAAAGAAGATCAAAACATACAACCAGAAGAAGACAATAAAGTCAAACCTCCTACATCCAAAACCTCCAAGAAAAATATGAGTCAGTCCCAGGTCTTGGAAGAACTCAAAAGGAATTTTGAGAAGCAAGTAAGGGAAGTAAAGGAAAAACTGAGAGTTTTGCAAGAAATTCATGAAAAACAAATCAACAGCTTGCTAAAGGAGACCCAAAAAAATACTGAAGAAAATAACACCTTAAAAAATAGCCTAACTCAAATGGCTAAAGAGGTCCAAAAAGCCAATGAGGAGAAGAATGCCCTAAAAAGGAAAAATTGGCCACATGGAAAAGGAAGTCTAAAAGATGACTGAAGAAATACTTCCTTAAAAATTAGAATAGAGCAATTGGAAGCTAGTGACTTTATGGGAAATCAAGACATTGTAAAACAAATCCAAAAGAATGAAAAATTAGAAAACAATGTGAAATATCTCATTGGAAAAACAACTGACCTGGAAAATAGATCCAGGAGAGAGAATTTAAAAATTATTGGACTATCTGAAAGCCATGATCAAAAAATGAGCCTAGACATCATCTTTCAAGGCATTTTCAAGGAAAATTGCCCTGATATTCTAGAACCAGAGGGCAAAATAGAAATGGAAAGAGTCCACCGAACTCCTCCTGAAAGAGATCCCCAAAGGAAAACTCCTAGGAATATTGTAGCCAAATTCCAAAGTTCCCAGGTCAGGGAGAAAATATTACAAGCAGCCAGAAAGAAACAGTTCAAGTATTGTGGAAACACAATCAGGGTAACACAAGATTTAGCAGCTTCTACCTTAAGGGACTGCAGGGCATTTAATATAATATTCTGGAGGGCAAAGGAATTAGGACTACAACCAAGAATCACCTACCCAGCAAAACTGAGTATAATCCTCCAGGGGGAAAAATGGTCATTCAGTGAAATAGAGGACTTTCAAGCATTCTTGATGAAAAGACCAGAGCTGAATAGAAAATTTGACTTTCAAATGCAAGACTCAAGTGGAACATGAAGAGATAAACAGGAAAGAGAAATCATAAGAGACTTATTAAGATTAAACTGTTTACATTCTTGCATGGAAAGATGATATTTGTAACTCATGAGACCTTTGCCAGTATTAGGGTAGTTGGAGGGGAAAATTACATGTATGGATAGATAGATAGATAGATAGATAGATAGATAGATAGATAGATAGATAGATAGATAGATAGATAGATAG
>NW_020954596.1:54207683-54240770 GCF_900497805.2 Vombatus ursinus
TAGATAGATAGATAGATAGATAGATAGATAGATAGATAGATAGATAGGGGGCACAGGGTAAGTTGAAGATGAGAGGGTCATATCTGGAGAATAAAATTAAGGGGTGAGAGAGAAGTGTACTAGGAGAAGGAAAAAGGGAGAGGTAGAATGGGGTAAACTATCTCACAAAAAAAAACAGAAAAGAAACGGCTCGTACAGTGGAGGGGAAACAGGGAAGGTGAGAGAGAATGAGTGAATCTTATTCTCATAGGATTTGACTTAAGGAGGGAATAACATACACACTCAATTGGGTATGGAAATCTGTCTTACCCTACCAGAAAATCGGAGGAGGGGGGAAGAGGACAAGTGAGTAAGGGGATGATAGAGAGGAGGGCAGATTGGGAAAGGGGGTAATCAGAAGCAGATACTTCTGAGGAGGGATAGGATCAAAAGAAAGACTAGAATAAATGGGGGGGCAGGATAGGATTAAGGGAAATAGAGTTAGTTTTTCACAGCATGTCTACCATGGAAGTGTTTTGCACAACTGTACATGTATAACCTATATTGAATTGCTTGGCTTTTCAATGAGGGTGGGTGGGGAGGAAGGAAGGGAGAAAATTTGGAACCCAAAGTTTTAAAAACACATGTTTAAAAAAATTTTTTCACATGCAACTGGGAAATAAGAAATACAGGAAATGGGGCACAAAAATCTATCCTGCATTACAGAAAAATAGAAGGGGAAGGGGTTAAGAGAAGGGGGTAGAGATAGAAGGGAAGACAGACAAGCTGAAGGGGTATTCAGAATGCATGCCATCTTGGGATGACATTAGGGGCGAGATGGGGTGAAAATTCGGAACTCAAAATCTTGTGGAAGTAAATGTTGAAAACTAAAAATAAATAAATTTATTAATAAAAAAAGTAGGGGCTCTACTTCCAGTGTGGAGAACATACTGTCCCAAGCTTCTGGGGTTTAGTGCACCTGTTTTCAGAGATATGTCAAGAAACCTGTAAATTTTCAGTTCTTCCAAGTTGGTATGATAAGGGGCAAAGTGTTTATTCCTTTCCTGGCCTGTGCTCTGTCTATGAGTGATCACAAGTACTCTTTTCTGCCTTGGAACTGTGAAGAAGATTTCCTTTCTACTACCAGTAGAAGCTCCACCATGCCAGCGCTACTCCTCGCCCCAGCACCGCCACCCAGAACTGTGACCCAGATCCAAGCACAGGCAAAGCAAGAGAATCCTGCCTCAGCACCAGCAAAGAGATCCCTGCAATCCTCCTCTGATCAGACACTCAATTTACCCCTCAGTCTATGGACCTGTTAGCTCCAGAAGTACCTGCTACCTATAGCTATGTGCAGGGATTGTGGCTAGAGCTGACCTTCTCTCTCACCATAGTCACAGACTTTTCCTACTGACCTTCTAAGTTGTCTTAGGTGTTTGTAGGTTGAGAAGTCTGGAAACCACCACAGCTGCACATGTTTCAGTCCTCTGAGTGCTGCACTAGGTTCACTGATGAGTGTTTTGCCTGCATGCCCAAGCCGAATTGTGTTCCTCTCCCGCCTGGCTCGATATACCTTTCTGATCAACCATCTAGGTTGTCTTGGGCTGGAAATTTGTTTCACTCTTTCTTTTTGTGGGTTCTGCTGCTTTAGAATTTGTTTAGAGCAATTTTTACAGGTATTTGGAAGGGTTTGGGGGAGAGCTCTAGCAAGTCACTGCTTTTGCTCCACTATCTTGGCTCTGTTGGCAGTATCTGTCTTAGTAGATACATTTGTACTTTAACATCATTAGCTTCTTAAAAACAATGATATTTTGATGATAAAGGTACCTAATTCAATTTGGAAATCATATTTTAGCACCCCGAAAAGCAAGGCGATGTGCTATGAGTTCTAGAAGACATAAGTGAAAAGCCAGTACGCTTGAAGTATTGGAGATAGTATATACAAGTATGCAAAAATGGAAGTTGGAATGTCAAGTCCATGGAAATACTAATAGGCAACTTTAACTATAATACAAAATACATGAAAGGGTACAATATAAAATATCTTGATAAGTAGGTCACAGTCAGGTTACAAAATGTTTTATTTTCCAGTATAAGTAATTTTTAATTTGTTCTATAGGCAATAAAGAATCATTAAGCTTTATGGCTGGATTCCTGATTTGGAATAATTATTGTGGCAGCTGTATAGAGAGAGTGGATTGAAGAAATAAGAGACTGGTATCAGAAAGGCCAATTAGAATTTATTTACTGTACAATAATTCATGCAAGAGGTGATGTGGGAGTGAACTAGAGTGACAATTGAGAGTGGGGAAAAAAGAGGACAAATCAAGAGATGTGTAACCATAGAATTGACAAGACATAGAAATTGATCGGATTTGGCTTGAATCGGGAAGAGAAAATCCAAGGAAGATTCTGAGTTTGTGGACCTTGATGACTAGAAGGACTGCAGTATCCTTAGAAAAAAAAATAGGAAAGTTTGAAGGAGTTTGACTGGTGAGGGGAAGATAAAAAGCTATGTTTTCTTTGTGGTCAAATTAAATTTGAATGCTGATGGCATATCCAGGTAGATGTCCAGCAGAGAATGATAATGTTGGAGTGGAATTCAGGGATGAGATTAAGCCTGGATGCATTTATTTAATAATTCTCTATATTGAAATTAAGATTTAACCCCATGGAAGCAAATGAGATCAGCAAAAGCATCTACAGAAAGAAGATGAGAGCATGCAAGACAGATACTTACGGGTTCTTAGAGGATGAGAGCTGGATGCTAACTGATGAAAGAATGTATTAATTTTGAGTACTGACCCAGTAAAGAAGGTAATAGGACACACAAGAAAATAGTTTCACAAAACATAAGTGAAGAGATATTATGCCAAAGGAAAAAGTGATTGATGTAGCAAAGACAAAAGTCAAAGAAGATCTGATAGACTGATGACTGAGAAAAAGTCCTTTAATCACACATTTTATGGATATTTTTTAACCTTCAAAGTTGTAGCATAAGTTCTTGTGGGGTCATAAGCTAGGTTTCAAGGAAGTGAACAACGAGTAGAAAGTAAGAAATGGAGGCAATGAGTATACATGACTTTTCCTGAAGATATTTAAATAGTTCACTTTAGAACAAAATAAATAATTTATTGGACATCTACTGTAAACATAGTCTTAATCAGTAATGTCCTAAAGATTTTGGACAACCAAAAGTAAAGTCTGGAAAATGGAAAGATCAAGAGATACAACCTGATAGGGGGAAAAGGGAGGCAGCGGAACTGATTGCAACTGTTTGTAGCTCTTGGCAGAAACACAGATTCTCATTCACCAACCACCAAATGAAACAGAAGCAAATAATTTGAGTTTCTGTTACTAAAAGAATTGCAAGACCAAATATATAAGAAAGTCAGATTGGAGGAAAGGTACTAGAATGATGCTCCCAGTGCTTCCTAGATGGTGTCACTATCAACATGAATTTGATCAGTTATGCACTTGAGCTGGTATTGTTGTTCTTGTCATCCTTGCCTTTTCTCTCTTTTTAAAAAATTTTTCTTTATTTAAAATGTAATTTATGGAATAAAGAAAGCATTTCTGTAGCATAACATAATGAAAAAAATTGCACGTGAAACTGCAAATCTATTATGTACAACTTGCTATTCCTTTTAAACACATAATAAAATTATCATGTAAATTTCTTTTTTCTTCCTTCATCCCACCTTAGAGATGGCTACCATTAGACACAAATATGTATGTATAGGTAAAATCATTCTATACATTCTTCTATTTATCAGTTCTTTCTCTGGTTGCAGATAAAATCTTCCTTCATATGTCCTTTGTAGTTAATTTAGGTACTTATAATAGTCAAAATGACTTATTTGCTCAAAGTTCTTAAAACAATATTGCAATTACTGTATACAATATCCTCTTGGTTCTGATCATTTCTACGTTCATTATTCCATGCAAGTCTACCCATGATTTTCGAAGATCACTGAGCTCATCATTTCTTACAGCATAGTAGTATTCCATCACAATCAAATACCATAAATTATTCAGCAATTCCCCAGTTGTGGGCATCCCTACAATTACCAGTTCTTTGCCACCATGAAGAGAGTTGCTGTAAATATTTTAGAACATATACATTGTTCTCCTTTTCCCCTAATCATCATTGAAAATAGATCTAGTAGTTACATCACTGGGTCAAAGGGCTTTTATAACATTTTCAATACTCATTCTTTAGGTTCCAAATGTGGTGAACCTCTGTCATTGATGATTATAAAAAACTAAGCTATTATAGAAATATTGATATATTTGTTGCATTTTATATTTATTAGTACTCCAGATCATTTTGGCTATGAATATTTTTGGGATTATAATGTAAGTAATTAATAGAAAACCCTGCTCAACTTGTGAAGACCCTTAAAATGTAACAATTATATATATACATATATTAAATAATCATTATGTACACATATATTAACTACTTTATATATAATGGAATAATAATAAGTTATTAATAATATAATATAGAATTTATTAAAAGGAAAGAAACTTTGTCTGAAGAGAACCTCTTGTAGAAGTGGACATGTGCCCATATTTTTCTCAATGATTTGGGCTGCCTACAAAATGATTATTGATTGGAAATTGGATGGAGTGGACTCTTTCTGGAGGAGTCACCTTTCCTTAAGGTCTATGAGTTTCACCATATCTACTTACACAATAATCTTTATGGTAGTCTTGGTATTTCTGCTTATCATGAGTACTACAAAAATAGATGACCTAGTATGCAATGATTCCTGATGTCTTTGGGCACATGATGGTATTAGTTTTTCCATTGTTTACCTCTCCCAGGAAAATGTGTGAGCCATCTCTACATAAAACTATACTTTAATTTTGTCTTTTGTTTTAATTTTGCATGAATATATAGATATGTATATAGTTTCAGTTCTTCAAATAATACATCAATCCAGTGGTCACAAAGATTTCACAGACTATTTACATTTAAGTTGTTGATTATATAACTGCTATAACCTTGTGATTTTTAGACATCTCAATCATTTTATTGTCACTAGACTGGCACTGAGGCAGGACTTGGTTGCTTTGCATATACTCAGATCAGGGTTGCAACTCTGAATGGCAGTCCCAGGGCAAAGAGGAGCAGTAGCACACCAGAGTTTGCAGCCAAAGTAAAGCAGGGACCTTCCTCACAGTTACAAGATAGAAAAGAGGGCTTGTGGTCACTCAAAGACCAGAGCACAGGCCAGAAGAGTAGTAAAGACACCTTTCCTTAGATCATATCACCTTGGAAGTACTTACAGGTCCCTAGAAATATCTCTGAAAACAGCTGCACAAAACCTCTGAAGCTTGGAACACTGCACCTTCCATCCTGGAAGCAGAGCCCTACATTAAGAAAGAGTTAAAAGTCAAGTAATAGACTAGGAAAACAAGCAAACAACAGAAAAACTCTGACCATAGAAAGTTACCACGGTGACAAGGAAGATCAAAACACACATTCAAAAGAAGTTAACAAAAGGCAAAGCTCCTACATCCAAAGCCTCCAAGAAAAGAAATATGAGTTGGTCTCAAGCCACAGAGGAACTGAAAAAAAGGATTTTGAAAATAAAGTAAGAGAAGAGGAAAAATTGGGGAGAGAAATGAGAGTGATGTAAGAAAATCATGAAAAAAGAGTCAACGGCTTGGTAAAAGATACACAAAAAATACTGAAAAAAATAACATTTCAAAAAACAGATTAGGCCAAACTGTACAAGAGGTATAAAACACAAATGAGAAGGATGATTTGAAAAGCAGAATTGGCAAAATGGAAAAAAGAGACAAAAATTCATAAAGGGAAAAAAAAACTCCTTGAAAAGTACAATTGACCAGATGGAAAAAGAGGTCCAAAAGCTCACTGAAGAAAATAATTCCTTAAAAATTATAATGGAACCTAATGACTTTTTGAGAAACCGAGAAATAATGAAACAAAACAAAAAGAATGAAAAAAAAATAAAAGACAATATGAAATATCTCACTGGAAAAATAACTGACCTAGAAAATAGATCTAGAAGAAATAATTTAGAAGTTATTTCACTACCTAAAAACCATGATTAAAAAAAAAAAAGATCCTAGACATCATCTTTCCAGAAATTATCAAGAAAAACTGTCCTGATATTCTAGAACCAGAGGGTAAAATAGAAATTGAAAGAATCCACTGATTACCTCCTGAAAGAGATTCCAAAATGAAAACTGCCAGGAATATTACAGCCAAATTCTATATCTTCCCAGTCAAGGAAAAAATACTGCAAGCAGTCAGAAAGACACAATTCAAGTATCATGGAGCCACAATTAGGATAACACAAGATTTCTCAGCTTCTACATTAAATAATCAGATGACTTGGAATATGATATTCTGGAGGGCAAAGGAGCTAGGATTACAAGCAATAATCACCTACCCAGGAAAACTGAGGATAATCCTTCAGGGGAAAAATGAACATTTTTCAATAGAGGGCATTCAAGCATTCTTGATGAAAAGACCAGAGTTGAATAGAAAATTTGACTTTCAAATACAAGACTCAAGAGAAGACTCTAAAGATAAACAGAAAAGGGATATCATAAAGGACTTAATAAGGTTAAACTGTTTATATTCCTACATGGGGAGATGATACTTGTAACTCATAAGAACTTTCTCATTATTAAGGCAAGTAGAAGGATTATATTTACACACACACACACACACACACACACACAGAGGGCACAGATGTGAGTTGAATATGAAGGGATGATATCTAAAAAATAAATTAAGAGGTGAGAGAGGACTGTACTGGGAGAGAGGGAAAGGAAGAGGTAGAATGGGATAAATTATCTCACATAAAAGAGGCAAAAATGTTTTTACAATGGAAGAGAAGAGGAGGGAGGTAAGGGGAAGTGAATGAACTTTATTTTCATCAGAATTGGCTCAATGAGGGAATAATATACACACTCAATTGGGTATAGAAATCTATCTTGCTATACAGGAAAATTGGAAGAGAAGTGGATAAAAGAAGGGGAAGGTCATAGAAGGGAAAGTAGATTGGCAAAGAGGTAGTCAGAAGCAAACACTTTTGAGGTGAAAAGAGAGAAAATAGAACAAATGGAGGAATAGGATAGAGAGAAATAAAGTTGGCAACAGTAGCTGTGGGAAAAAAAAACATTGAAGCAAGTTTCTATGATAAAGGCCTCATTTCTCAAACATATTGAGTACTATCAAATTTATAAAAAAAAAGTGCCACCCCCAATTGATAAATGATCAAAAGATATGAACAATTTTCAAATGAATTGATCAAAGCTATCTATAGCCATATGAAAAAATGTTCTACCTCACTATTGATTGGAGAAATGTAAATTAAAACAATTCTATGGTGCAACCTCATGCCTATTAGATTGGCTAGTAGGATAGAAAAGGAAAATGACAAATGGTGGAACAAATGTGGGGAAAATGAGAAATTAATGTATTGTTGGGGGAGTTGTGAACTGATTCAACCATTCTGAGTTCAACTTGGAACTATGCCCAAAGGGCCAGCAATATTACTTCTAGATCTGTATCCCAAAAGAGATTTAAAAAAAGGAAAATGACCTGTAAGTACAAAAATATTTATAGCAGCTCTTCTCTGGTGGCAAAGAATTAGAAATTGAGGGAATGTCCATCAGTTTGGGGAATGGCTGAACAAATTGTGGCATGTGATTATGGGGGAATACTCCATGAGTTACTGTGCTATAAGAAATGATAAGCAGGATGCTCTCAGAAAAAACTGGGAAGACTTACATGAGTTGATGCAAAACGAAATGTACTGTCTACAAAGTAACAGCAATATTATAAGATGATCAGCTGTGAATGATTTAGCTATTCTCAGCAACACAATGATGTAAGACAACTCTGCATGACTTGTGATGAAAAATGCTGTCCATCCACAGGAAAAAAACAAACAAAACTGATGGTGTCTGAGTACAGATTGAAGCATACTTTAATTACTTTTTTGTTGAGTTTTTCTGCCTCCTTTGGTCTATGTTTTCTTTCACAACATGACTATTACGAAAATGTTTTTCATGACTACATGTGTATAACATATATTGAATAGTTTGCCTTCTCAGTGAAGGGGGATGGGGAGGGAGAATTGGAGAGAATTTGTAACTCAAAGCTATAAAAAACAAATGTTAAAAACTTTTACATATACCTGGGGAAAAATAAAATACTAAATGAAAGTGGGAAAAAATGACATGGGGCTGCACCAGACAAGTTGCATTTTTCATTTTTTCTTTGTTTCATGAATTAATCTATTGAACAACTTTTTTGTCATGAGCTTCTCTATACTTTGTAAGACTGATGGCCAGATGACAGACTCAAGTTGTCCTGGGACAATACTCAAAGCCTATCAATAATGTTTTAAGCTTGTGTCACAGTATTGCTGTAAACTTCTAAAATCCAAGTCACATCTATATCATTATAAGACATTTCTTTATAATTGAATGAATGCATAGTGAATAATAGGCTTTCAATAAATATCCATTTGAATTAAATGAATAAATATTCATAGTTATTAACCATGATTAAATATACATATCTTCTAACAGGGTACACATCAAGATATATCTCAACATTGCAGAATAGCTAAGATTTACACTAATTTTATTAGGATAGTTTTTGAGTAAATGGAAGGTGTTTATGTGTATTTTTACTTGATATTACTCATAATAGTCACTTATAAATATAGTCATTTATTGATTAACTGATATCTACTATCACCATCAAGTGTGCTTACTATTATATGTTTGTTTAAAATGGGATCATTAAGAAATGTAATTCCCAAAAGATATGGAGGGAAAAAAAGCAGTTCTCAGTGCTTTCTCATTTGGATTTCTGCATAGTTTGAGACATATAAAACTTGGGACAATTTCAAATATCATTTTTATTTTTTTTAATAATAAACTGCATGTATATCTTTTGTTTATATCAGCAGAATTTCTCTCAGTGTCTTTTGCTTTGCCCTTTTACAAAGAGCTGTTTCATATAACAAATATTATTTTTAAAGAAAAGAAAAATTAAATTTGTAAAAATAATCAGTACACCAATGTGCCAAACTTGTGAATTTTCAACAACTGTAAAGGAATGAGTTGGGAGAATGTGCTGGGCACTGTGTTCTCATCTCCCTTTTTTGGACCAATGTTGTTCTTTATAATTTTGCAACATTCAATTTTTGATTCTTTTGCAGAGGTTGTTCTTTCCATTTAATGGATGTAATCATTATATATGTTGTTTTCCTGGCTCTGCTTACTTCACTCTGCATCATATCAGGTAAATCCTTTCATGCTTTTCCATCAGTATTCATCATATTCGTTATCTTTTAGAGGACAATAATATCTCATTAAATTCAAATACCATGAGTTATTTAGCAATTTCTCAATGGGAAACTACTTTATTTCTAGATTTTGCTACTACAACGAAGTTCTGTTATACATACTTTGGAGTATATGGGGACTTTTCTCCTTATCAATCACCATCTTGGGCTATCAGCCTAACAATGGAATCCCTGAGTCAAAGGGAATGAATATTTTGATCACTTTATTTGCATAATCTTCAATTACTTTCAAAAATGGTTGAACTGATTAACATCTAGACCAATAATACATTTATGGGGGCTGAGTCAAGATTGTGGAGCAAAAGCAGTGACTTTCTTGAGCTCTCCCACAAACCCCTCCAAATACCTGTAAAAAATAGCTCTAAACAAATTCTAAAGCAGCAGAACCCACAAAAAGTCAGAGTGAAACAAATTTCCAGCCCAAGACAACCTGGATGGTTGATTGGAAAGGTATATTGCGCCAGGCTGGGAGAGTAGTGCAGTTCAGCGTGGGCACGAAGGCAAAGACCAGGCCTCAGTGAACCTGACAGCAAAGTCAAAGCTCCTACATTCAGAGCTTCCAAGAAAAATAGAAATTGGTATCAGGCCATGGAAGAACTCAAAAAGGATTTTGAGAAGCAAGTTACAGAAGTAGAGGAAAAACTGGGAAGAGAAATGAGAGTGATACAAAAAAAAATCATGAAAAACTAGTCAATAGCTTGCTAAAGAAGACCAAAAAAAAATACTAAAGAAAATAACACCTTAAAAAATAGCCTAACCCAAATGGCAAAAGAGGTCCAAAAAGCCAATGAGGAGAAGAATGCCTTAAAAAGCAGAATTGGTCAAATGGAAAAGGAAGTCCAAAAGCTGACTGAAGAAAATACTTCCTTAAAAATTAGAATGGAACAATTGGAAGCTAGTGACTTTATGAGAAATCAAGACACTGTAAAACAAAACCAAAAAAATGGGATCTTTCAGGGGAGGAGATGGATATTCAATGAAATAGGGAACTTCCATATCTTCTGATAAAAAAGCCAGAGCTCGCCAAAAAATTTGATCTTCAACTACAGGATTCAAGAGAGACATAAAAAGGTGAATGGGACGGAAAGATATAATATGTTGTTAATAAGGGCAAATTGTTTACATCCCTACAAGGGAAGAAGACACTTGCAACTCTTAGGAACTGTATTGTTATTATACCATATTAAAGGAGTATACATAAAGGGGGTGGATATAACTTTGATATAATGATGAAAAAAAATTTCATCAAGTGGGTTAAATGGATCCAAGTAAGTGGATTAGTCTTAATTAAGAAAATGTACTAAGAAAGGAGGAGGAAGACAAGGGTAAATTACATTACAGGAAAAGGCACAAAAACCTATTACAGCAGAGGGAAAGAAGGGAGAGGGATGAACATTGTTTGAACCTTACACTCTTCAGATTTGGCTCAAGAAAGGAATAGCATAATCAGTTAGGTATAGAAATCTAACTTGCCCTATAGACAGTAGGAGGGAATAGGGGAAAGAAAAGGGAGGGGGGATAGAAGGGAGGGAAGAAGCAATATGGGTAAAGGGGAAGAAAAGGAAAAGGGCTAATAGAAGGAAGGAGGGACTGATGGAGGTGATGGTCAAAAGCAAAACATTAGTGGGGGGGAAGGAGAAAGGAGAAAGAAAAGCATAAACAGGAGAAATAAAGGATGGAGAGAAAGACACAGACAGTAATCATAGCTGTGAATGTGAATGGGATGAACTTTCCCATAAAACGGAAGCAGATAGCCGAATGGATTAAAAACCATAATCCTACAATATGATGTTTACAGGAAACACATTTGAAAAAGAGTGACACATACAGAGTAAAGGTAGAAGGTTGGAACAGAATATAGTATGCTTCAGGTGAAGTAAAAAAACAAACAAAAACAAAAACAAAAAAACAGGGATAGCAATCCTGATCTCAGACAAAGCAAAAGCAAAAAGAGATCTTATCAAAAAAGATAAGGAAGGAAACTACATCCTGCTAAAAAGCACCATAGACAATGAAGTGATATCATTACTAAACATATATGCACCAAATGGTATAGCATCCAAATTCTTAGAGGAGAAGTTCAGGGAATTACAGGAAGAAGTAGACAGCAAAACTATACTAGTGGGGGACCTCAACCTCCCCCTCTATGAACTAGATAGATCTAACCACAAAATAACCAAGAAAGAAATTAAGGAGGTGAATAGAACATTAGAAAAGTTAGGTGTGATCGACCTCTGGAGAAAACTGAATGGGGATAGAAAGGAATACACTTTTTTCTCATGGTACATTATCACATACACAAAACATAACCATGTACTAGGGCATAAAAGCCTCACAATTCAATGTAGAAAGGCAGAAATATTAAATGCATCCTTTTCAGATCATGATGCAATAAAAATTATATGTAATAAAGGGCCATGGAAAGATAGACTACAAAATAATTGGAAACTAAATAATCTAATCCTAAAAAATGATTGGGTCAAACAACAAATCATAGAAACAATAATTAATTTCATTCAAGAGAATGACGATAATGAGATAACATACTAAAACTTATTGGATGCAACAAAAGCAGTTCTTAGGGGAAGTTTTATATCTCTAAATGCTTACATAAATAAAATAGAAAAAGAGGAGATCAATGAATTGGGCATACAACTAAAAAAACTAGAAAAAGAACAAATTAAAAATCCTCAATTAACCACCAAATTAGAAATACTGAAAAACAAAAGAAAAATTAATAAAATTGAAATTAAGAAAACTATTGAACTAATAAATAAAACTAAGAGCTGGTCTTATGAAAAAAACAACAAAATAGATAAAACTTTGTTTAATTTAATTAAAAAAAGGAAAGAAGAAAACCAAATTACTAGTATCAAGAATGAAAAGGGTGAAGCTACCACCAAGGAAGAGGAAATTAAAACAATAATTAGGAACTATTTTGCTTAACTGTATGCCAACAAATTTGACAATCTTAGTGAAATGGATACATATTTACAAAAATATAAATTGCCCAGATTAACAAAAGAGGAAGTAAAATACTTAAATAACCCCACCTCAGAAAAAGAAATTGAATAAGCCATTGATGAACTCCCTAGGAAAAAATCTCCAGGGCCAGATGGATTTACATGCAAATTCTATCAAACATTTAAAGAACAATTAATTCCAATACTATCTAGACTGTTTGGGAAAACAGGTGAAAAAGCAGTCTTACCAAAATCTTTTTATGATACAAATATGGTGCTGGTATCTAAACCAGGAAGAGTCAAAACAGAGAAAGAAAACTATAGACCAATTTCTCTAATGAATATAGACACAAAAATTTTAAACAAAATATTAGCAAATAGATTACAGCAACTTATCACAAGAATAATACACGATGACCAGGTAGGATTTGTACCAGGAATGCAGGGCTGGTTCAATATTAGGAAAACTGTCAGCATAATTGAGTATATCAACACCAAAACTAGCAGAAACCACATGATCATCTCAATAGATGCAGAAAAAGCTTTTGACAAAATACAACACCCATTCCTATTAAAAACACTGGGGAACATAAGAATAAATGGAGTCTTCCTTAAAATAATAAATAGCATCTACCTAAAACCTTTAACAAGCACCATATGTAATGGGGACAAGCTAGAAGTATTTCCAATTAGATCTGAGTGAAACAAAGGTGTCCATTATCACCACTATTGTTCAATATTGTACTGGAAACATTAGCTTTAGCAATAAGAGAAGAAAAAGAAATTGAAGGTATTAGAATAAGCAAAGAAGAAACAAAGTTATCAATCTTTGCAGATGACATGGTGATATACTTAGAGAATCCTAGAGAATCAAATAAAAAACTGCTTGAAATAATAAACAACTTGAGCAAAGTTGCAGGCTATAAAATAAACCCACAGAAATCATTGGCATTTCTATATATTACCAACAAAGCCCAACAGCAAGAGATAGAAAGAGAAATTCCATTTAAACTTACTGTAGACATTATAAAATATTTAGGAGTCTACCTCCCAAAACAAACCCAGGAACTCTACGGACACAATTACAAAACACTTTTCACGCAAATAAAGTCAGATCTAAATAATTGGAAAAACATCAGTTGCTCATGGGTAGGCTGAGCGAATATAATAAAAATGACAATTCTACCTAAGCTAATTTACTTATTCAGTGCCATACCAATCAAATTACCAAAAATTATTTAATAGAATGAGAAAAAATAATAACAAGATTCATATGGAAGAACAAATGATCCAGAATATCAAGGGAACTAATTCTTAAAGATATTTTTCTAAGCTTAATTTTGCCAGACTCTATTTCACTTTTATCAGTGATTTTTTTTTTTATCAAATAGAGAATTATTTCCTAATTTTTTGTTTTGGCTTATTGCACATTTAGTTATTGCATTCTATTGTTTCTGATTCTCCTTCATGTAGTTTGTTCCACTAATTTGTTTCTCTATTTTTCTAACCAATACTACGTGGTTCTATGACTGTGATTTGATACATACTGGATGTTGCCACTGTTTTAATATACTTTGAAACTATTCAAGCTACAAACTACATTAAGGCTTTGGAGACACAATGTAGCTTAAGGTCTGGAATTCAAACTTTATCCTATCCTATCCCATTATTTTCTTGATATTCTATATTTTTTTGTTTCTCCAAATAAATTTTGTTATTGTTTTTAGCAAGTTCTGCAAAATTTCCCTCTGAAAATTTTACTACTATAGTATTAAAATTGTAAGTTTGGTATGATATTCTTGGTATTTTTATTATATTGACATAGCCCAACCAGGAGCACTGAATATTCCTTATAACTATTTAAGTTGTTCTTTGTTTCTTTAAGGAGCACTCTGTAATTAAATCTATAGATGCAGTTTTCAAGCTTTGGTTTAGTGATACCAAATATTGGTATGTAGTTATCATTTTGTACTTAGTCCTTCCCTGGATTAGGTGTTAGGAAATTACCTGTTTCTTAAATACTGTCTAATATAGTGTCTTCTTTTCCAATTTTGTAGATCATTGATAGTAATTGTTCTTCAAAAGTTTGATAGAATTCTCCTGTGAATTCATCTGGATAAGGAGTTCTTCATTTATTTTCCTTTTGATAGTTCCTATATAACTACTTCTATTTCCTTTTATGAGATTAGTATATTTGAGACATATATTTGATCTTCTATCTTGGATATTTTATATTTTTGAAGTTTCTATGCTTCCTTTGTATTCTGTTTTGTTAGCATAGTAAATTCTGATAACTCTTCTGATTTTGTTGTTCATTTCATCTTGTTCATTCACCATTGTATTGATTTGATTTTCCTTCCTCTTCTTTTTTATTGGGTTGTCCAAAGGCTTATCAATTTTTTAGTCTTTTCAAAGAAACATCTTTTAATTTTATCATTTCTTGAGTTTTTTTAATTCTATTTTATCTAGACAATAATTCTCTAAATTTTCAATATATTATCTTTTGTGCTTCTTGGGGGTTTGTTTACTTTCTATTTTTAAAAGTTTATGTTCAGGGGGTGGAGCCAAGATGATGGAGTAAAAGCAGTGACTTGCTTGAGCTCTCCCCCAAACTCCTCCAAATACCTATAAAAAATGACTCTAAACAAATTCTAAAGCAGCAAAACCTACAAAAACACAGAGCAAAACAAATTCCCAGCCCAATACAGCCTGGATGGTTGATTGGAAAGGTATATGGCGCCGGGATGGGAGAGAAGCACAGTTTGGCTTCCGGGCACAGGCCTTAGTGAACCTGGAGCAGGCCTCAGAGGACTGAATTTCAGGCAGCTGTGGCAGTTTGCAGACTTCTCAACCCACGAACACCAAAGACAACTTGGAAGGTCAGTGGGAAAAGTCTGTGTCAGCTGGGAGAGAGAGAAGCCAGTGGTCTCAGCTCTAGTCTCTGAGCTGGGCAGGGGCAAGCAGCTGCCTCCTGAGCTTCTGGCCCACAGACTGAGGGGGAATGGAGTGGCTGATCAGAGGGTGATTGCAGGGATCTCTCTGCTGGTGCAGGATTCTCTTGCTCTGCCCGTGCTTGGATCTGGGTCACAGTTCTGGGTGGCAGTGCTGGGGTGAGGAGGAGCACTGGCGTGGTGGAGCTTGTAGTGGCTGTGGAGAGGAAACCCTCCTCATAGTTCCAAAACAGAAAAGAGTGCTCATAGAACAGAGCACAGGCCAGGAAAGGAGTAAACACCTCGCCCTTGATCATACCACCTTGGAAGAACTGAAAATTTACAGGTCCCTTGAAGTATCTCCGAACACAGCTGCACAAAACCCCTGAAGCTTGGAACAGTACCTTCTCCACACTGGAAACAGATTCCTACCTTAAAAAAGAGTTTATAACTCAAGTAATTGGCTGGGATCATGAGCAAGCAGCGCAAAAAGAGTCAGACTATATTATCTTACTTTGATGACAAAGAAGATCAAAACATACAAGCAGAAGAAGACAATGAAGCCAAAGGTCCTACATCCAAAGCCTCCAAGAAAAATATGAATTCGTCCCAGGCCATGGAAGAGCTCAAAAAGGATTTTGAGAAGCAAGTAAGAGAAGTAGGGGAAAAACTGAGAGTGATGCTAAAGGAGACCCCCAAAAAATACTGAAGAAAATAACACCTTAAAAAATAGCCTAACCCAAATGCAACAGAGGTCCAAAAAGCCAATGAGGAGAAGAATGCCCTTAAAAGCAAAATTAACCAAATGGAAAAGGAAGTCCAAAAGCTTACTGAAGAAAATACTTCCTTAAAAATTAGAATGGAGAAATTGGAAGATAGGGACAATTTGAAAATCAAGGCACTGTAACACTAATCAAAAGGAATGAAAAAATAGAAGAGAATGAGAATGTGAAATATCTCATTGGAAAAAACAACTGACCTGGAAAATAGATCCAGTAGAGAGAATTTAAAGATTATTGAACTATCTGAAAGCCATGATCAAAAAAAGAGCCTAGACATCATCTTTCAAGAAATTATCAAGGAAAACTGCCCTGATATTTTAGATCCAGAGGGCAAAATAGAAATGGAAAGAATCCATCAATCACCTCCTGAAAGAGACCCCAAAGGAAAACTCCTAGGAATGTTGAAGCCAAATTCCAGAATTCTCAGGTAAAGGAGAAGATATTGCAAGCAGCCAGAAGGAAACAATTCAAGTACTGTGGAAACACAATCAGGATAACACTAGATTTAGCAGCTTCTAAAGGGTCCAGAGGGCATGGAGTATGATATTCCGGAGGGCAAAGGAATTAAGACTACAACTAGAATGGCCTACCCAGCAAAACTGAGTACAATCCTTCAGGGTAAAAAATGCTCATTCAATGAAATAGAGGACTTCCAAGTATTCCTGTGGAAAAGATCAGAGCTGAATAGAAAATTTGACCTTCAAATACAAGACTCAAGTGAAACATGGAAGAGGTAAACAGGAAAGAAAAATCATAAGAGACTTATTAAGGTTGAACTGTTTACATTCCTGCAGGGAAAGATGATATTTGTAACTCATGAGTCCTTTGTCAATATTCGAGTAGTGGGAGGGAAAAAATTACATGTTTGTATAGATAGATAGATAGATAGAGGACACAGGGTGAGTTGAAGATGAAGGAGTGCTATCTGGAAAATAAAATTAAGGGGTGGGAGAAGATCATTCTGGGAGAAGGAAAAAGGGAGAAGTAGAATGTGGTAAAATATCTCACATGAAACAGACAAAAAAAAGACTTTTACACTGGAGGGGAAATGGGGGAAGGTGAGAGGGAATGAGTGAATCTTATTCTCATAGGATTTGGCTTAAGGAGGGAATAAGATACACAATGGAGTATGGAAATCTATCTTACTCTACAGGAAAATAAGGGGGGGAAGGGGACAAGAGAGCAGAGGGTTGATAGAGGGGAGGGCAGATTGAGGGAGGGGATAATCAAAAGCAAACACTTCTGAGGAGGGACAGGGTCAAAAGAGAGAATAGAATAAATGGGGGGATAGGATAGGATGAAGGGAAATATACTTAGTTTTTCACAACCGGACTACTATGGAAGTGTTTTGCATGACTACACATCTATATCCTGTATCGAGATGCTTGCCTTTTCAATGAGGGTGGTTGGGGAGGGAGGAAGGGAGAAAATTTCTAACCCAAAGTTTTAAAAACACGTTAAAAAAAAAGATGAAAGGATAGGAAAAATGGAAAAAAAAAGTGTATGTTCAGGGGGCAACTAGGTGGCGCAGTGGATAGAAGACCAGCCCTGTATTCAGGAGGAGCTGTGTGACCCTGGGCAAGTCACTTAACCCAATTGCTAACCTGCCCCAAAAAAACCAAAGTGTATGTTCAGTTCATTATTCCTCTCCTTTTCTGATTTCTAATTTATTTTCATAGAGATATGATTTTTCCTGTGAAAACTTTTTTAATTACATGCCAGAAATTTTGTTGTGTTGTTTCATTGTTGTTACTTTCATTCAAATAAATATTAATTATTTCTATTATTTGTGTCTTTTGCAACCTATTGCTACAGAACTGGATGAAGAATTAGAAGAAAGCTTGAAACAGAGAATTAGAGAAAAAACTTGAAATAATACTTAAAATTGACTTAACATATACTTTGGTGTTTGGCTATTTCAATATTGTAGTGGACAAGGGAGAGTAGTGAAACAGTTTCAAGGGTAACATAGTGTTCGGGATCAGCAAATGAAAGAAGGCAAAGAATAGTCAATTACTCAAGAGTCTTATGCTTATATATTATGAGTCCTCTCTGCAAGAATAATGTTGGAAGTCACTAGATATGATGGTAAGAACTAAATACCGTCACATCAAACATTAAATTGATTGTACTTTAATAGATGGGAAATGACTTCTTACCACTATGCATGCCATTTTAGAATCAGCTTTCTATATAATTTTAATGACCAGCTTATAGAGCTTGTCTACAAGAATGTATATCTTTTTAACTTTCTAATAACATTTCATTTTTTTCTCAATTATATGTAAAAATAATTTTAACATTAATTTTTTTAAAGTTTTGAATGCCAAATTTTCTTTCTCTCCCTTCCTTTCTCCTTTCCCTACTTTCTGAGAAATAAGTAATTTGATATAGGTTATATACATGTATTCATGCAAAACATGATTCCATATTAGTCATGTTATGAAAGAAAACACAGAACAAAAATAAAACATGAAAAAAACTAAAGAAAGTCAAAAATAGTATGTTACTATGCTTCAATCTGTATTCATTCTTCATCAGTTCTTTCTCTGGAGTTGGACAAGATTTTTCATCATGATTTTTTTTTTTTTGCAATTGTCTTAGATTTTTGAAATGCTGAGAATAGTTAAGTCATTCTCAACTGATCATCATGCAATATTGTTGTTCTGGCATGTATATCTAGGAAAGATAATGCATGTACGCAATGGATTGGGCTCAGAGTTGAAAAGGAAGAACAGTGTGTGCTGGATTGCTTTTAGGAAATTACAGAGCATTTTTACTAACCCCAAGATTCCCAAAATAGCAAAGAAACATCTTTTTCAATACAAACAATTTGCTGGCATTGCTGTTTGGCAGAGATATCATGAACACCACTTCTGAAGAATTAAAGATGAACATTACACACAGGTCATTGAAAAGGTGCATGCTTTGAGTGAGCAGCCTGCAACATACAACCAGTGAGGAACTCTAAAGGAGAATAGGAAAAATGACATTGAAAAATTATGACAAAAAAGATGATAGGCTGATTATGCAGCAAGATAGAAAGGTGATGGACAGATGGCCATAATGTTCTATTTCTACCAATACCATTTAGAAGAAAGTAAGTAAGGACTCTAGCAGATTAAGTGGACTACCTGTATAAAACTTTAGGAAGGATATGAATGAAAGTCAGATAAGATAGGCAGGCATGGATGATTTACATTATTTATAATTAGAGGGAACTCCTGAATCAATGGTATGACAGATCCATTTTAGTATTTCAAAGAGCAAAAGAATAATAGAGGTTAAAGATAAAGCTAAAACATTGAATATATTTTAAATAACTTCATCCTACTCTATTTGGGAAAAAGTTAAGTGTAAAGCTATTGACTCATATTATCAATGTTATTTGAGGTTTATTTGATACAAAACAATCAACACAATAGGAAACCTAAGAGTCAGAAAATGACTTAGCTAGCAAACACTTAATACCCTTGACAAGTGGAGAGACAGGAAATGGCAAAAACAGCTTGAGAGTACAAGACCATTTGAAAAACATTATGGAGGGGGATAGTAGAAGATTGTGAACAGTATCAGTTCAGAAAACAATGAAAAGCAGTGGAGGGGAAAATAAGCCGGTAGGAAGTATGGCATGAAACCCAGCAGAGGATCGTGAGAGCATTTATAGCTAAATAGGAAAGGATCTTAACAAAAAGCTTTGCCAGAATTTCGATAGCAATCTATTCTCATCAACAATGCATGGGTCTAACACATTTATATTCCCAAATCCTAATGCAAAATGTGCAATGAAAGGAAGTTGCAATGCCTCTTAAAATAGTAAAGAGTTGTTTGATCAGACCAAATGTGATGAGAAGAAATCCATGCCAGAGATGGCGCAATTTTAAAGGCACTCAGAGCTATATTTTCAAGCTAAATCAAAGGAAAAAAATTTCCAAATGAACAGAAAAAATCATAGATATAATTACTCTCTAAGAGTAATTAGGATGATAAATCTCTCAGTTCTTTAGTTTAAAAAATTCAGAATGGTATATATACACACATACATATATGTACACATGGGTATATGAATATTTTATAATAAATATTATATATATAATATGTATGTATCCATAAATGTCTATCATTCTCATAAATACAAAAAGAAAGAAAAAAGAAAGAAAGGAACAAAGGAAAGAAGGAAGGAAGGAAGAAAAGGAGGAAGGAAGGAAAAAAGAAAGTAAGAAATAATCAAAATAGAATAAGTCATAGGTATATTTTGATAGAAAAGTTTCACTTTTCCAATTTCACAACTAATGGAGAGGTATAGAGATATAAGGCTTACTGAATTTACTGTTAATTGATTTAAAAAATACTTGAATAAAATAAGAACCAAACAGCCTTAAAGACTCTCCTAAAAATTTTATCATTCATCTCTGTAATCATATAAGATTTTATGCTTGAATATAAATGCAAGGCAAGTTTTTTTTTTCAAAGAGTGTCTCAAGATCAGTATCATTCAAACATAGAATCCTTTTTGACAGGTGATTTCTCAAATAGCATAATCCTATATAGCTGAAACAGCAAAGAGTTTCCCTACACATTCTCTTGTTTTCTGATGTCACTGTATTGAGTGGGTTAAGCCTCAAATCACTATGGAAATCCTTCAGTGGCATACATGGACTTTCAAAAGAGACCGACTAAATCTCCACACAGGAAAAAAGAAATAGATGAAAAATTAATTATTAGTTTGATTATGAAATATAGTTGGATGGTCTGCTATTAAAATATTCTTGGTTGGTTTTTGTCCTTTGTAATCAAAGAGGATCAAAATGATATCACTATCTTGGGGTCAATGTACAGTGTGTTTTACTGTGGCTGATTAGACCAACATGAGCTTGAAAGACTCTACCACAAATTGAGCACAAGTAGCCCATATGAACATTTAGGGTGGAGATGTCTCTATTAGGACAGTCTATAAGTACACAGAACTTTAATGAGGTGAGCAGATGAGCATGAATTGGACCCATGATTTAATAGGAAGAAGAATTTTTTATTGAAATGAAAATTATCTAAATGTTTCAATGATTTTTAGCTGTTATCTTACACAAAACACATCTTTTGACACCACTATTCTTTACATGATGATATAGAGTACAAATTATGGCATCTCATGATTTCAGAAATATAAAAATTGCACATGGACAAAGACCAACAGAAAGACATATGCAGGGCGCAAGCAAGTAACAATGTATTATCAATGATGACATGTTCTGAAGTGGAATAAAAAAATACATAAAACAACTCATGATTGGACAAGAAGATAATCATGTAGTGATCATGAGAGGCAACAGATGGACAACACAGGTGCTGCCCTGGTTTCCACACAGTATTAAATGAACAAAAGAGGAGGATTCTGGGAAGATAGTGGAGTAGGTCAGAAAATCCCAAAGTCTCCAGATTTCCCCCACAAACAAGACAAAATAGTGCTTCAGAGCAAACATTGAGCACCAAAAATAAATAAGAGTTGGGGTAGAACAATGGTCCTCCTGGAACAATTGTAGAAGATCCAAAGAAAAATCCCAGTACTGAGGTTTGGTCTTTCTGAAGAGTAAACATCTCCAGGCTAGTTGCACAGAAACAACAAGCAGTGACCCCTGGGACTAGTTGGGTTGTAAGGTGGCCTCAGTCCCAGCCACAAAAACTTTCACCTCCCAGACAATGTGCGGATCCAAGCATATGAGCTGTAGAAAATTGAAGGAAAGTCTGCTAATAAGAAGCACTAGACCCAAGTGTGCTGCTGAGACAAGGCCCTAGATGAGAAGGAGCCGGCACAAGCCCTGAGTGAAGAAGCAATGGGGCAAGGACACCACTGGCTGTGGGCACATACAGAAGACCAGCTAGTTCCAAGCTAGAGAGGACAATTGAAAGAGGATCTGAGGCCAGAGGCCAGAGGCACCATCCCTGAGATGAGAGAGAGAGAGAGAGAGAGAGAGAGAGAGAGAGAGAGAGAGAAACAGAGAGAGACAGAGAGACAGAGACAGAGACACAGAGAGACAGAAAGAGAGAAAGAGATCTCTCTGTGTCTTTCTCTCTAACTGTGCTACAATTTTATTAGGTTCCTATCTTTTTTTTTATATGTCATTGAGGTAGTTTTTGAGCATTGTATTCTTAATCCCATTTTCCCACAAATCTCTACAGTTTTTATTGCCTGTTTTTGCACAGAGGACGTTTTTGGTAACTTGTATCTTGCTATAGAGAAACTGACTATAGGCCAATTTGTCTGAAACATAATGTATGTAAAGAGGAGAATTAAGCTATAAATATGGAGTTAAACCAGATTATAAAAGCTTTAAATGCATGAGTTTATATTTTATTAAACATAAAGCCCTTTAAAGGTAGAAAAACAGTTAAGATTCTTAGGTACCATTATCAGACTTTCATTTTAGGAAATTGTTTGGTGACTTGTATAAATGGTGAAGTAGGTAATTGAGACCCTGGGAGTCTAATCAGAGAAGATGAGAGGATGAGGACCTGAACTAGGGTAGTGGCTCTACCACTAAAAAGATGTGAATAGATATGAAATATGTTGCATAGGTGTAATTCACAATATTTGACAGTGAGTTGAATTTTGGAGTTGATAGAGAAGTGTTGGGTAGAGTTGAGGATGGAGCTGAGATACTTAACAAGGAGAAGTAGGTTTTGAGAAGATAATGAATCATGCATTAGATGTGTCCAATTTGAGATACCTATAAAATATTCAGTTGGATATAGCTAATAAGCAATTGAGGATTATAGTGGGGAGGTCAGAAGAGAGATTAAGGTTTCATACATAGCTATGTGATTAATATGTGTAAGACGATAATTAAACCTGTGGTAGCTGATGGGATCACTGAGAGTTTAGAAAGTGAAGAAAAGAGGGTCGAGTACAGATCACTGAGTTACAGTTACTCATAGAAAGCTGCCTATGGATTAGGATCAAGCAAAGGAAAAAGGGAAGAGGAAAGCCAGAAAAATCAGTGTAACTTAAAAAAAAACCATGGAAGAGTGCCTATCCAGGAGGACAGAGTGATCCACAGTTTCAAATGCTTCTAAGAGGTCAAGTTTAATGAAATCTTAGAAAAGGCAATCTGATTTAACAATTAAAGTGATGACTGGTGACCTTGGAGAACAGTTTCAGCTGAGTGGTGATGTCAGAAGCCTGAGTGAGGGAGGTCAGAAAGAGGTTGACAAAGGTTTGGCAAATGAAAGGCAGAAGGTGTGTTGGATGCAACTAGTATACATGACTTCTTAAAGAAGACAAATATAGAACAGATAGCTTGAGGAAATGGTAGAGTCAAGTAAATATCTGTTTTATTATCCTTACTTCCCAAGAAAAGGAAGTCAGAAGTTTTTAAAAGCTTTTATTGGGGAAAAATTTCAAAGTACTCTGTTATACCTACTAAATCACTTTAGGATACATCTATTCCAAAGAGATTGCAAATTACTATATCTATGTACCTAGGAATTTTCTTAATGCTTTGAAAAAGCACCACATACAGACAAATGTACTGAGAAACAACAGATCTTCAAAAGTTCTTTGAACCATACCCAGGCTTGCAAAAAGACATCTCTGAAAAAATATTTTTTCTTCCTATTATTTTTAATCTATGTCTCTAAACCCTCAATTATTTTCCATGACCACATACTAAGTTTTAGAAATTGTTTGAACAAATATCTTCTGTGTAATAATTATCAACAAGAATAGTTTCTCTTTCCAATATAGGCAAAAGTAAATTTGAAACTTCTGCATTATGTCATGAAAGTGCTGCCTCCTTTCCTAGATAACTTGAATGTTAATCATTGAAAGCCATATTCTAAGACAGATGCCCAGTTCACATATGAGACCAGTGACTTGCAACCCCTAGAAAATCTGGCTGATTCAGGCCAATTATTCAGCACCTTTCTGTTACCCACAAATAAGCATAGACTCATGGAATTCTGTTTTTCAAAGGCAGTATATACATCCCTGGGTCAGTGTTCTCAAGGAGAACCATGAACTCACATATAAATTCAAAATGGGATAGTTTCCCACAGAACCCTAGGCAAAGAATTCCTACTTGAATTTCCTGTCTTTGCAAAACAAGGGGTTGCATTGTTCTGTAAATTGTCACATTTAGACTTGGATAATTAGCCAGAATTATATCAACAACATCAAAAGCATCCCTGGCCCAGATTTTTATGTTACCGTAACTGCCTTTCACAGGAATGCCTATGATAAGAATACTTATTAGCCGGTTTACCCCTGCTACTGCTTGTGCTCTGTACTCCTTCCTGACCCTAAGAAGCTCAGCTTCATGTTGTCTTTTAATAGAAGTATGTGGGTCTGTCTGCTTCTTGACTACTAATTATATACTATGAGAAGGAGCTTTTTATTTTGTCAGTCCTGACTTGCTGCATCAATTTGATTCAATTCAACAAGTATTTAAACTGTCTGCTATATGCAAGGTGCTGTACTTAATGGTGATTATACAGAAATGAAAATGTCAGTCCTTGCCCTGTAGAAAATCATATTTAACTAGGGAGAACATGCCTTTAACAGAGAGAAGTATAAAGCAAGTTAGAATATGATGGGAAACAGATGAAAAATGTACATAAAATTCTCCAAGAAAATTTGAGGAGAAAGAAAACACTCTAAGGTGATTAAATCAATCAAGTTTCATAAAGGAGTTAGCCCCTGAACTGAAATATGAAAGGAAGTAAATTCATTTGACAGAGATTAGAAGAGAGTACATTCCAGGCATAGTAGGCCTGCATCAAGGCATGACAAGTTTAGAGAACAGCTAATACTGCAGATTGGCTGAAATATAGTGAAATATAGTATTCCTCTTCAGGAATGATGAAAACTCAGAATGGAAAGGTCAGCTGGAATCAGATTGTGGAGGATCTTTACAGCCTGAGACATTTACAGTTTAACTCATTTTAACTCATAAACAATATGAAGATTTTTGAGTTTGTCGTGATCTAGTAAGACCTGTGCATTATGAAAATAACTTTGGCAATTGAGAGGAAAACATATTGGAGAGGGGAGATATAGAAAGTGGGGTGATGATTTAGAAGGTTATAACAATAACCCAGGAAAATGGTAATGAGGGCCTCTAAGAAGAGACAAAATGAGGGATTTCAGAAATGCTATAGAGGTGTAATTTAAAAATAAAATTCTCACTGGATATAATTGGGAGATTAGGCAGACAAAGAAAAGGCAAAGATAACTCCATTGTTTCCTGTATTAATGACTTAGACAATAGTAATGCCAACATTATCAACAACAAAAGAAGTTGTGAGGAAGAATCCATTTTGAAAGGACCAAACTCTGTGTGTGTGGGTGTGTGTGGGTGTGTGGGTGTGTGGGTATGTGTGCATGCACATGTACCCATGTGCATTCATTAATTAGGTACCTCACTTATTACAGTGTCATCTCATTAAATTCTGTAACATTTTAGAATGGACATCCTGCTGTGCAAAAGAGGGAAAATAACATTTTGCAATAAATTTAGGTTATATAGATCTCTTAATTAACAAGTACAGATCTAAAAATTGAATTAGAATGTGATGAGATCAGGGATAAATTGAGAATAGGAGGAGAAAGGAAGCAGAAAAGTATTATATAATCAAAAGCATTATGAAAAGTGTGGCTGCTCTTAAAGTACCAGAAATAAATAAGATCATTCATTGGATTTTTCTGACTCTTCTTCCATAACAACAGAATTCTTTCACTATGACTGATTCTGACTGATTGAGGTCAAGCAATAGAGGTCAGAAGGGTTCAGGAAGTCTAATGGGAAAAAATTATTTAAAGTGGTAGGAATATTTTCCATGATTGTTTTGACAAGTAGCATCCTTAGTTTTAACTCATGATAGAGTATATTTTATTATGAGTTTCCCTGATTATACACAATAAATTCAACTCTAAGTTGTTGGCAGTCAAATTAACTTATTTATTGGTTATCTCACCTCTTACTTTCATTTATTTGAATTTCCTGTTATTAGCCTTGGCCTTTTCACAGTTCTGATAAAAGGTTAGGTGAGGAAAAAAATTGATACCATTGATTCAAGTAAAAAGTTTAGCTTTCCTTTGAATTTCAGTTTATGCTTCTAGCCTTGCATTTAATATGGAAATAGTAAAACATATCATACATATCAATTTAGAAAGCATTTGTTAAGTGAAACCTATTCTACGTGTCAGGCACTGTGCTAGGATCTGGAGATAAAAAGACCAAAGTGAAACATTCCTTGCCCCCTGAAGGAGATTTTATATATATATATATATACACATACACACACACACACATATATATGTATATGTATATGCATATGTATATGTATATATATGTTTATGTTTATGTATGTATACACACATACACACATGTGTGTTTATATATATACTATAAATATATACATGGATAAAGGATAGATCATCATCCAAATCCCATTACACACTCCCTGCCAACTGATACCTCAGTTTCATCCCCTTTAAACATTCCACCTCAAAGTTTCATCCTAACTTCACCTAATTCTTCCACTGTGCCCTCTGGAATGATTGTTCCATAGGTGACAAATTTCCTCTCATCTTTAATCTATTCATCTCCCACTCCTATCTACTAGTTCTTTCTAAAAACCTCCAATGGCATAGTCTCCCTGGCTATCCTTTCCAATTCTTATATATTCATGAAGGATCATACATGACATTACCAAGCCTCCAATCTTCCAATCTTCTTTCACCTTATTTCCTGACAAGTACTCTTCGATCCAGTGACACTGGTCTGGTTCTTCCATTATTAAGACACTCTATCTCTCAGCTTTGGATGTTTTCTCTGGTTCTCCCACATGCCTGGAATGCTCTGCCTCCTCAACTATGATTACTGTCCTCCTTGACTTCCTTAAGTTACAACTAAAACCCCCACCTTCTAAAGGAAGCCTTCCCAAGCCCCTTGATTCCAATACTTTCCATCTTCTTGTTGTTGCTGAGTCATATCAGTCGTGTCTGATCCTTCATGACCTCATTTGGGGTTTTCTTGAGAAAAATCCTGGAGTGGTTTACCATTTATTTCTCCAGCTCATTTTACAGATGAGGAATTGAAGCAAAATAGATTAGGTGACTTGCCCAGTGTCACACAGCTAGTATGTGTTGGAGGTTAGTTTTGAACTCAGGAATATGAGTCTTCCTGACTTCATACCTGGCACTCTAGCCACTGAGCCACATAGCAGCTAGCTTACTATGTACATATATTTTTTAATGTTGTTTTCCCTGTTAGACTATAAGCTCCTTGAGGGCGGAGACTCTCTTTTGACTATTTTTATATCCCTAGGGCTTATCATAGTGCCTGATAGTTAGTAATAGTAAGAATCAAAAGCAAGATTTGAACACAGGTTTTGACTACTCTAAGTGCCCTATCCACTACAATGTGCTGCGGAAAGACAACATGAAAGCATAGGGGTGGGTAGAACACTATATTTGAAGAAGAGCAAATATGCCAATTTGTCTGGACCAGAAAGTTAATGAAGGGCCACAATGACTAAAGCCTAAAGAATTAGAAAGGGGTCAGTTTGTGGAGTATTTTAGAAAAAACAAAAGTTTGAATTTGATACTAAAGGTATTGGCAAGCCATTGAATTTATTGACACAAAATATAGTCACTTTATCTAGCAATTAACAACATGTGGAAAGCCTAAAGATTCATTTTGTGTAGTATGGTAGAAGTCCATTCCCTCAGCCTCCCTGCTTCTTGGGAATGCTTGGGACGAATATTCCTCTATTGTCATATCCCCTTAAACTTCTAGACAGTTGAACTAGATCAACTAAGCAGAAATCGTAGAAGGTGTCTAAAAATGAGGTAGAAGAGAGTTTGTCAAAAACAAACCCAAAGAAGAAGAAGGACTCTTCATCTCCTGATCAATCCCAGCTCCTTACTTCATGTCTTCCCAGTTACTACTTTCATGACTTTCTTCTCACAATTCCTGAATAACCACTCTCCTGAGACAAACCTTCAATGGTTCACCCCACTCTAAACAAACATATTCAGTGGAAGAAAAGTAGTTTTACTTATACTTTCCTTGCAGTAGGTTTGGATAAGGAGTAACTCTATGGTTACTATGGAAACCAATTTAAAATCAACTTTAGCTAGTTGGTGAAGTTTTAAGTATTTCAGTCTGAGCATGAACAGAGAGAAAATAAGGTGAATGGCATGCATGTTTAAGGCTTAAGAAGATATTGCTCTAGGAATAGTTTCCCTTCATCATACCTATATATTTCAGTCACATGCATCGGGGAGATAAGATTCTAAAATATGAGAAAATATATTGCCTAGCAGTGACTACCAAATGAAAGTAGAATAGATCCTTTAGACAGAACAAATGGTTTCTACTCTGCCACTAGTTTCTAAGAAAGCTGGCTTATGTGAAAAAAAGATTCCAAGACTATTAAAAGCAGCTTTGGGGATAGTGACACAATCCTGGATATTGTTCTCAATGTTTATATTAGAGAAAAATGTTTTTATTCCATAATCTTTATCCTAAAAGTGGAATACAAATCATTCATAAGTCTGGGCATCTATGTGTTCAATCTTTCCACTAAAGCTCTCTGAAAAAAAAAAAAACACAACATTATTTTCTGTGTGGTAACATAGAGCCTAAAAGTTGGTTGGTATTCATCTATCAAACCAATGTTTGGGAGAGTAATAGGGTGCTTCACTGAGAATTTGAAATAAGGTGAGTACTGGCTAATTGATTAATACATAGTTCATTAGAAAATGTAGTAGCACCTAAGCCAGACTTAAGTGAGAAGAAGTGAGGGGCATGAGTTAGCAAGAGAACATGCAACATAAAGCAGCCAGAGGGAAAAGAGAATATAGCAGCAATAATCACAATGTTGGGAAGCATCTATGTTTCTACTGGAGTAGGTTGTAGTGGACCAATATCCCTAAAGATGGGGAGCATACAGGGAATGTTACTTATACATTCCTCAAACTAGCTCCATAATTATCTTTGGCCAGAGTATATTAATGTTGTGGCAGAGGGGGGATGTGATATTATTATTTTCTTTACATGACTAATGTCATTTTCAAATTAACATCCATTTCGGTGTAATTTGACAGTTGCACCTAATTCTTTTGTTTTGCCTTTCTCATCCTCTTTTCTGTACAAGGCCAAATTAAAAACAAAAACAAAACAAAACAAACAAACAAACAAACAAAAAACCAGTCAATTCTTAGACCCCTGAGGCCAAAAACAGACTAGGAGATTTAAAAGTCTCTTTTCTCTAACTTGAAATACAAAAAAAAAAAACTCTTCTCAAAGCCAGTAGTTGACCAGTTCTGAATCAAGGATGACTATTTGTTTTCTATGTACTGTAAGTATCTATAGATATAACGCTATTCTAAGGCCCACTTACCCAATAGTGACATATCACTTTACAGCATCTAATGCTTCTCCTTGACATGATTTCTAACTTATGAATGGAATAAAACTTTTTTGATTTAATTTTGTAGCAGTAAATTGAAAAAAAAAACATTAGTAACAGGAGAAAGAGAAAGACAGAGACAGTGAGAGAGACAAGAGAAGAATAAAAGGAGTGACCTGCTTGAATTTTCCCCAAACCTCACCAAATACCTGTAAAAAATGGCTCTAAACAAATTCTAGAGCAGCAGAATTCACAAAAAGATAGAGTGAAACAAATTGCCAGCCAAGACAATCTGGATGGTTAACTGGAAAGGTCTATTGAGCCAGGATGGGAGAGGAGTGCAGTTCAGTGTGGGCACATAGGCAGGGAGAACATTCCAGGCATGTGAGACAACCAGAGATGAGCAATGGAAGGTCATATATGAGGGAAGATCGAGAAGGACAGTTTGAGTGGAGAATAGAGTGTCTGTGAGAAAGAAATATGAAAGCATTCTTGAATGATAGTTTGGAACCCATCTAGGAATAGTCTAAAATGCCAAGCAGAGTAATTTGTATCATGCTATAGGTAATAAGGAGCTAGTAGAGATTCTTAGGAAATTGATATGGTCCTACCTGTGTTTTGAGAATATCACTTTGGCAGTTATTTAGTGGATGGACTGAAGAGGGGAGAACCTGATGGTTGAGAGACCAATTAGAAGGCTATCAAATAATCCCAAAGAGAGTGGAAAAATTCCTAATTAGAGTAAAGCTTATCTGAATGGGGAGAAGGGAATGATGGTGAGAGATATTACGGAATTAGAATTGATAGGAGTTGGCAACTGTCTGAATATGGTGATGGTGAGGGAGCATGAAAATTCATTGATGACTGAGGTTGTACATCTGCTTGAATAAAGTGACTTTGATGTTCTAGAAAAAAATAGGAAGTGAGGAAGAAGAGTTGTTTTATTTTGGGAGTGGATCAAGGAGAGAAGGAGTTGGGACACAATGCATTCTATTTGGATATGTTGAATTATAATAATAACAATGATGATAATTACGATGATAATAACAATAATAACAACTTTTATGGGGTACCTATTATGGTAGATAGGTGTTATTATTATCTCTATTTTACAAATGAGGGAATTGATGCAAACACAGGTTAAGTGACTTGCCAAAGGTCACACAGCTAGTAAAGTATCTGAAGACAAATTTGAATTCAAGTCTTCCTGGGTCCAGGTCCAGCTCTCTATTGACTACACCAACCATGTGCAAAATGGTTGAATTTGAGATACTAATGAAACATCCACTAGCAGATAATGACTTAAGATCTAAGACTAGAAGAGAGATGAAGACAGGGTATGGAGATCATCTGCATACCCATGATAAACGAAAGGGAGTTTATGAGATCATTGAGAGATAATGCAGGTAGTTCAGAAGAACTCACAAAGGAGGAATGATAGAATGACAGGGGTGGAGACAAAATGGTGACGTGAAAGCAGTGACTTGCTTGAGCTCTACCCTCCAATTGAAATATTGGTAAAAAATGGCTCTAAACAAATTCTAGAGAAGCAGAACCCACAAAAAGCCAAAGTGAAACAAATTTCCAGCCCAAGACAACCTGGATGGTTGATTGGAAAGGTATATTGCACCAGGCTAAAAGAGGAGAGCAGTTCAGTGTGGGCACGGAGGCAAAGACCAGGCCTCAGCAAACCTGGAGCAGGCCTCAAGGGACTGAATCACGGGCAGCTGTGGTGGTTTCCAGACTTCTCAACCCACAAAGGCCAAAGACAACTTAGAAGGTCAGTAGGAAAGGTCTGTGACTATAGTGGGAGACAAGCTAGGTCCCAGGCCCAGTCCCTGTGCAACCCTGGAGTAGTGGCTGCTTCCTAAGCTGTGGTGGCTACTTCCTGAGCTCTCAGGCCCACAGATAGAGGGGAAATCAGAAGGGGATAGCAGTGATATCTTTACTGGTGCTAAGGCAGGATTCTCTTGCTTTGCCCATGCTTGGATCTGGGTCTTAACCTTAAGTGGTAATCCTGGGGCAAGGAGGACCACTGGCATGGTGGAGTTTGTGGTAGTGGTGGAGAGGGAATCTTTCTCACAGTTTCAAGGCAGAAAAGCTTGTTTGTGGTCACTCAGAGACCAGAGCACAGGCCAGGAAAGGAGTAAAGACCTTGCCCTTGATTGCACCACCTTGGGAGAACTGAAAATTTCTAGTTTCCTAGAAATATCTCTGAAAACAGCTGTACAAAACCTCTGAAGCTTGGGAAAGTACATTCTCCACACTGGAAGCAGACTTCTATCTTAACAAAGAGTTTAAAACTCAAGTATTTGTCTTGGGAACATGAGCAAACTGAGCAAAAATGTCACACCATAGAATCTTACTTTGGTGACAAAGAAGATCAACACATACAACAAGAAGAAGACAACAAAGTCAAAGTTCCTATATTCAAAGCCTGCAAGAAAACTATGAATTAGTCCCAGGCCATCCAAGAGCTCAAAAAGGATTTTGAGAAACAAGTAGAGAAGTAGGGGAAAAACTGGGAAGAGAATTGAGAGTGATACAAGAAAATCATGAAAAATAAGTCAACAGCTTGCTAAAGGAGACCCAAAAAAATACTGAAGAAAATTAGACCTTAAAAAATAGCCTAACCCAAATGGCAAAAGAGGTCCAAAAAGCCAATGAGGAGAAGAATGCCCTAAAAAGCAAAATTGGCCAAATGGAAAAGGAAGTCCAAAAGCTCACTGAAGAAAATACTTCCTTAAAAATTAGAATGGAGCAACTGGAAGCTGGTGACTTTATGAGAAATCAAAAAATTGTAAAAGAAAACCAAAAGAATGAAAAAAAAAATAGAAGACAATGTGAAATATCTCATTGGATAAACAACTGACCTGAAAAATAGATCCAGGAGAGAGAATTTAAAAATTATTGGACTATCTGAAAGCCATGATTTAAAAAAGAGCCTAGACATCATCTTTCAAGAAATTATCCAGGAAAACTGCCCTAATATTCTAGAACCAGAAGGTAAAATAGAAATAGAAAGAATCCACTGATCACCTCCTGAAAGAGATCACCAAAGGAAAACTCTTAGGAATAGTATAGCCAGATTCCAGAGTTCCTAGGTCAAAGAGAAAATATTGCAAGCAGCCAGAAAGAAACAATTCAAGTATTGTGGAAACACAATCAGGATAACACAAGATCTAGCAGTTTCTACATTAAGGGACCACAGGGCTTGGAATATAATCTTCTGGAAGGCAAAGGAGATAGGATTATAACCAAGAATCACCTACCCAGCAAAACTGAGCACAATCCTTCAGGGGCAAAAATGGTCTTTCAGTGAAATAGAGGACTTTCAAGCATTCTTGATGAAAAAAACCAGAGCTGAATAGAAAATTTGACTTTCAGATACAAGACTCAAGAGAAACATGAAGAGGTAAACAGGATAGAGAAGTCATAAGAGAGTTATTAAGGTTGAACTGTTTGCATTCTGCATGGAATGATGGTATTTCTAACTCACGAGTCCTTTGTCAATATTAGAGAAGTTTGAGATAAAATTACATGTATGTATGTATGTATAGATACATAGATAGATAGATAGACAGACAGACAGACAGACAGACAGATAGATAGATAGATAGATAGATAGATAGATAGATAGATAGATAGA
>NW_020954596.1:54240780-54252499 GCF_900497805.2 Vombatus ursinus
AGATAGATAGATAGATAGATAGATAGATAGATAGATAGATAGATAGATAGATAGATAGAGGGCATAGGGTGAGTTGAAGATGAAGGGGTGATATCTGGAGAAGAAAATTAAGGGGTAAGAGAGGATTATCCTGGGAGAAGCAGAAAGGAAGAGGTAGCATGGGGTAAATTATCTCACATAAAACAGACAAGAAAAAGCTGTTACAGTGGAGGGGAAATGGGGGAAGATGAGAGGGAATGAGTGAATCTTATTCTTATAGGCTTTGGCTTAAGGAGAAAATAGCATACACTCTCAATTGGGTATGGAAATCTATCTTACCCTACAAGAAAATACAGAGGGAAGGGGACAAGAGAGCAGGAGGATGATAGAGGCGAAGGCAGTTTGGGGGAGGGGGTAATCAGAAGCAAACACTTCTAAGGTGGGACAGGATCAAAAGAGTTAACAGAATAAATGGGGAATGGGATAGGATGAAGGGAAATATACTTAGTTTTTCACAACATTACTACTATGAAAGTGTTTTGCATGACTACATATGTGTAACCTGTATCAAGTTGCTTGCCTTCTCAATGAGGGTGGGTGGGGAGGGAGGAAGGGAAAAAATTTGGAACCCAAAATGTTAAAAACAAAAGTTTAAAAAAATTGCTTTCACATGCAACTAGGAAATAAGATATACAGGCAAGGGGTTATAGAAATCTATCCTGGCCTACAGGAAAATTAAAGAGGAAGGGATTAAGAGAAAGGGGAGAGAGATAAAAGGGAGGGCAGATTAGGGAAAGGTCTATTCAGAATGCATGCCATCTTGGGGTGGGGGGAGGGTAGAGATGGGGAGAAAATTTGGAACTCAAAATCTTGTGGAAGTGAATGTTGAAAACTAAAAATAAATAAATCAATTTAAAAAATACTTCCAGAAAGGAAGTAGAAAAGTCTAGGGTAGGGTGAGATACAAGAGTGGAGACATGATTGAAATAAGCATGGCCTGGGCAATTCATGAAATAGTTATCTAGTTGTCTAGGGTGAATGACTTAACCTTTCCGAACAGAAGAACCTGGAGTAGGGTAATAAAGCTGATGTTGAAAAGGTAGAAAAATCTGGAGAATAAATGGACAGAGAGAAAGAGAGAGAGGGAGAGAGAGAGAGAGAGAGAGGAGAGAGAATGAGAATGTTAGTTAGATTAATACAATAATAGGTATAGATATTTAAATCTGGAGCAACAGAGCTAAAGACAGATGACAGATGATAGATATTCTTTTTAAGTATTGAGTATTTTTATTTTTAAGTATTTAAATATTTTTAAGTATTGAGGTTTTATATATATATAAAACACACACAAATATATAACACATGGGATATATATAAATATAAACATATATATGTATATATATATATCACATGTATTAAATATATTTCAGTGTCATTCAATGCAATAAATACCCTATTTATTTATAGAGTCAATTGATTCTTGCATTGCTACTGTTAAAACTATGTAATACATATACATATATATATATGTGGGGATATGTATATATGCAAGTATTTGTGAAGATAATAACATATCCATTGGCAATACCAGGAGAATCAATATATTGTCTGTTTATTATTAGGTGCAGACATTTCACAAATAAATTCAACTTCTGAAATAAAACAAAACAAAACAAAAGAAAAGTAGCAGAGCTTTTAGTGCTGTTGATTAATAAGTATTGGTAGTGGAGAAAGCAGACCTTTTTTCCCCTTTGCACTTTCCCCAGTTCTTGATCAGGTTGGTGAGACTGGTGGCATTTAGTATCAGCTCCATTCTTTTTATCTGAGATATTTGTAGGGCTGATAGTCATCCTTCACATCTCCCTTCTCTATCCTAACTCAGTCCTACACTCTCTTTCTCTGTTAACTTTATTGCCCCTTAACTGTCAGGTCTTTCTGTTTCAAAAGTGTGAATCCATTCCTTCCAGAACCTTTGAATCTCTCTACGGTTGTGAGATAGCTACTCTTATTTAGACAAGTTTCTCATGATGTAACCCAGTTACTTCTAGAAAATCTTTGTTTGGTTCAAAGTGTAATACATTCCTAGTCATCCTAAATTCTGAATGATTCCGATTGAGAGGTATTCTGACCGAGCAAAGGTAATTGTGGGTGAAGAAGGGTAATCAATGGAGTCTGACCCTTACACTCCCTTCCACCCTCCCATTTTTAATATTTGTTGTCTTCAGCAAATCTATTGGGTTGTATTTAGCAAAGTCTATAGTCTCAAATACTATATAGTTTTGTTTTTTTAATTTTTTTAGTGTATTGAGGAAGTTCTACATGAATTTTTAAAATTACCTTTCTCAGTGCCTTGTACTAACAAAAGTTTCAGGAAGATTCTATATGTCAGATTTCATAATAAAATTTTGTAATTTAGTATTACAATATTAAACTCTTTGTGTTAAAAAATATCCTGTCTGATCCTAGATAGCTTCCTCTCTTCCCAGCTGTTAAGAATACAACTATCATGATTCCTAGTGTCTTATCTATGCACTTACCTGATCTTTTAATTCCTCCAGTCTAGGCTTTGGTGGAATTATTTACATTCATCTTAGACAGTTGAAAACAATCTTTTCCTTGTTTTCCTCTGTCATAGAGCTTGATAGTAGTTACTATTACACACATCTAATTCAGAAAATGACTGGCCAGCTAAAGGACAATGCAGGGCGTTTTATTCTGGATCTTGGTTTCAAGGCATAGTGGTAGTTAACACATAGTTTTTTTCCCTATTCTTCTTCAGTGTCATCGTGATATATATTGACTCAGTTATTGAGTCAATTTGCCACCAGCTTCTGGAGATGGTCACTGAGTTCATTCATCATTGACAAGGTGTGTTTTTTAGATCTTTCCCAGAATGGTTAAAAATTATTGAACTTAGAGGCCCCTCCTTAGGCACATCCTATATCCCACATATACATTGAAACCACATTTGTCCTTTTGCTAAGCTGCTACCCTCTGGCATCAGAGAATCTCCAAAATATTTTTTTTTCCCTGAATCATCTTCAGAGTTGATAGGTCAGGGTTTTAATGCTGTTCACTACAACAATTCAACTCTGTCCATGGGTATGCTTCTGCGCAAGCTGCATGGATGGCCAAAACATGTAGATACTGAATCTCATCCTGATGTTTGCTGTCCACTATTAGTACACAAAATGGCTTGGAATTTATTCTAATGAAAGTGGGCATTCATTCACATGGGTTGAATCTAGATATACAACAGTCAAAATTTCCATTTATTTGTTTGACACCACTAATCTTTTAAGGGAATTCAATTATTTCAAGGAAATACATTTTTTCAAGGTATACCAGGAATGGTTATTTTTTTTTCTAGAATGCCAAAGCTTTCTAGTGGTTATATAGGTACTTTCTTTACATATTTCTCATAGAATAACTTGAACACAATGGTTACTTGTGCTCCATCATCAAGTGCAACGGTACAGACTAACTTCCCATTTTTTTTATAATCATCTCCTTATGAAACCCTGAGTCTTAGTAAGGAAAAAAAATTTAAGAAGTAGGAGTAGCTGACAAGGGTATGATTAATATTTTCAGGGCCTGGAATAACCTCTTTTACTGGCCCCCATCTCCTTTTCTTTGAAGCTGGGCTTGTAACTCTCAACTTCTTCACTACCAAAGTTATATTCTTCTCTGTGCAATAACTTTCTTAATGTATCCTTTTAGGTCAGGACAACCTCAAAGTCCTGTGGTGACATTTGTCATTCTGGTTAAGTTGCCCTCTTCAGAGGGTACCACCTTGGGTCCTACTTTTTTGGATAAGTGATTGTCTTCTCATGACAGGAACTAGGTTCCTAGTTACTCTCTTTTATGAACACTTTATCTCCAAGCCCAATCACTGAAACTACTGCTATTTAGTCACTGCCATAGAATAATTTGAGTTTATGTATGCATCCTAAGTATTTAAGTCCAGAGTTTAATTTCCTTCTTTCCCACAGGTGTTCAAAGGCTTTCTCTTAAGAAATATATGTTGTCACTATGAGACATCCTTCAGGCATCTAAACTTCTTCTTGTATGGCCAATCCAGTATGATTTCTCGTACTTCCCCCAGGTTTTCAATCATCCCTAGAAATGGTCCTAGATTGTGTTTATTTTTGCTATGTGTAACAATGTATACAGTTTTAGGTCTCATTCTAGGGGAAGCTTCTCTTTGCCTTTCAGGGAACGTAGCCAATGTTTGACACATTGATGATGGAATTGTCTTTTGATCTTCTTCCTTAAGCCACACTCAGTCACTTGAGTTAAGCATTTGACTTAGGTAAGCTTGCCTTCCATGGACATCCATGGCAATAGTAGGAACATCTTTGGCCTATAGAGTGTGGACTCATCACCCAAGCATTTTTCTCCCAGAAAAAGGTGTCTCCATAATATTCTAAATAGGTGAAATCTCAAACCTATTTTCCTACACAAATCTCAACAGTTGTTCTGTCACTTCCATTGATTAATTAATTATTCAATTAATATTTAAATTAGTAAATCCTCTCCCTCAAATATAGGATTGTGAACTCATTTCCAAGTACTATAGCTCCTTGCGGCAGGTAATTTTTTTTAAATTAAAATATGAAGAGAGATCATGTTGGTTTAGGTGCCTTTAGAAGAGAAGATTTGAAATAGATGCTCTGTGACATATGTCAGAGAGACAATCCAGAAAGAGCAATGGAATTGAGGTACAGCTGTGAGGGTTTGGTTGAGCTTAGATAAAATAAATTTGTAGCATTCCTAGTCATTATGTTTGTATGACTTTCTCAGCAGCACCTGAAAAGGAATGGGGAAGTTTTAAGGAGTAGTTTAGTCCAGGTTGGGTGATGGTGATGATAATGGAAATGATGAATAGTAACAAAACAACAGATTGAAGTTTAGGATATAGAATAAAGCTGAAGTGGTGAACTATACCAACAAGGCTTTGAACGAAGAAATTAAACCTGGAGAAAGAATGACTGATTTAGAAAGCTGGGAGAAGATGGCATAACTAGAAGTTGAGATAAGAATGAAGGAGAGCTTAGGAGAGCTGAGGCAGAGTGAGAGATGAAGGGATGGAAGGTAATCTTTTTCTCTGGATCCCTTCCTATGTACATTTTGGAATATTACAATACTTCTCAATCTCCATTGCCACCCAAGCTTCTGCTCTGCCACTGTCATACTATGATATGATGCTAATGGCTTCTGTTCTAATCTCCCATGTTGCTACTTCTTGGGAACTTTTCTATTATGTTTTTGGCAAAGGGCTTGGATTTGTCCTCTCTGAATCTTTTTTCCTCTATTATCATTTTTTGGAGACTTGGCGACTATTTTAACACCTCTCATAGTCACTTGAACTCTATACCTATAACTTCCACTTTCCATTACCACCGGCATGGTTTATCCATAGACTTAACTTGAAACTATTCTGCTTTAAGGGTCCTGGAGTCTCCTAATCCTTCTTGGTTTCTTTGCAGCATATGAGACTGTAGATTCCTCACCTCCTTCCTCATTTTACTTTACATTATTTTATCTTACATAACACAGTTCTTGCATGTTTCACCTTCCAATTTTCTGAAAGCTTCTTTTGACCTTTTTCTTGTTTAAATATGGATCCCACACACAAAGCCCTGCCATAGACTTCTGTCTTTTGTCTCTGTGCATTTTCTCCCTTGGTAATATCATCTGTTTTTGTGTTTCAATTTAGTTTTCTATAGAAGTAAGTCTCAAATTTTTATTTAATTTTCTCAATCCCTTTTGAGAGTTGAAGTCTTCTATTTCTAGCTATATGCTGAGTATCTCCATCTGGATGATGAACTAGCACCTCAGATTCACAGGTCTAAAAATTAACTCATATGCATCATGTTGCAGTAGACAAACAACTTGCCTTTTAATAATAATAATAATAAAAGCTTGGATTCAAGTCCTGAATCTGACATATCCAGCCTTTTTGGCCCTGGCAAGTCATTTAACCTAATACTCTGCCAGTCAACCCTATAAAACTCTAGGTTCTAGAAAAGGTTTCTACCTGCATTGAGAGAAAGAGTTTTCTCGTCTAAAGAGTACTCTGTACCAATGAAATTCTAGGCCCAGTGCCTATCCCTATCTCTAACCTAAGAATAAACTCAATAGCTTCATCCAACATCTTTTTTTTCTCAGTAATAATGGACGTTTATACTCATGCCACTCACTCCTCTACTCAAAACCCTTTGTTTCCTCAAAATCTACTAAGAAAAATATTAATTCCTTTGTTGGCATTAAAATTCCTCTAGCTTCTGGCTTCAACTTGCTTTTGTATCCTGATCTCTTACTATTACATTAAATGTACTCCACATTTCAATTGGACTAAATTACTCTCCATTTTGAGTCATCCTGCTTTTACCCATCTTTATGTCTTTTGACAAGCTGCTTCTCAATCCTGGAACTGATTTCCTCCTCCCCCAATTTGGTCTATTATAGTCCCTTCCTCCCTTCATTCAAAGCACAAACCATATGTAACTTCCACCATGAAGTGTCTAATGGACCTACAAACCTCAGCTGAAAATGACCCAACCATCCTCAAATATCTTATAGCACTTTCCTTGTGGTTTTCTTTAGTATGCATTTAATTTCCCCTCATAAATTATTCTTATATTTGCCCTTCAATCATTAGACGGTAAAGCTTCTTGATAATAAAAGTTTATTGTATTCTTGTATCATCATATCCTCCCATGGTGCACATAATAAGTACTTAATAAATGTTTGTTGAATTGAGTTCTATTGAATTAGAGAATTAGTGGATGATTATATGATTACATGAGCTTCAATTTTTATTCTCTGCCTTATCCACTATTTCAAAGATTATTTTATTTCCTCAGGGTATATTTGAGGGCATAGATCTGAGGGATCAGAGATCCTCTTTACTTAGGATGGTTTTATTCAACTGTGAACCAGTCTAGCTTGAAACCCTGCCCTCAAATCCTAGTAGGCAATACAAAGCTATCACTTCAGTGACTGGCCACCATGATGAATCCCTTCTTCTCCTGGGGAAGAACATAACTGGAAGTTTAGCAGGTGAATAAACAGTTGGCTATATCCACCTCTCTCTGTTCATCTTCCAGAATGCTCCCCTTTGCAGCACAGAATGTTGGCCAAATTACTTATTTTCATTTCCCTACCACATCAAATGAAAGGTTATGTAGATTTGCCTGTGATCTAGAATATTCTACTCTCTAAAGCTATTATTGGTCTTAATTTCCCTCCTTCTAGACTTGCCCAATTCTACTAACTCAACTTTGTTCATAGGTACCAACCATATCACTCCTTCTACTTATTTCTGTATGATTCTTGGAAATATTATGAGAGATGCTGCCTGTATTTTCCAGGTTGTTTAAACACACACACAAACACACACACACACACACACACACTTACACTCACACATGTTTTTTTTTAATTCCTTCAAAAGCCTTTGTATATGAATATTTTGGAAATGGCTGAGACTTCCCATGGTGCTAAATGTACAACTACATCCAAGGATGGTATGAATATTTTCCTAGTTGTTTTCCTTCTTAATAATGTAAAGGTTTGCCTTTTATTCCCAGTTAGTGTTGTCTGTTATTATCACACTGAGATAAAGTTTTGCATGGATGAGGTAGATAAGAATTAGTCACTATAGCTTTTAGATTAACAAGGCTCACTAAGACTTCAAGCCTTGTGAAAAGCAGACTAAAGCTTAAAGATTTAATGATATTTAAAAAAAAATTACTGTCATCTTGTACTTGCTCTGTAAAACTTTATGTAGCATGCATTGCTAATATTAACTTAGAATAATGCTCTGATTTAAAATGTAGTCTGCAATGAACAGAGCAATTCCACTGACAATACAAGAAACCAGTGGACTAAAGAGATCCATGACTATAGTAATTCTGATCTGCATATCATTAATTTAATATCCAATTTCATAGCCTCTTTCATTCAAAGAAATAAAATTATTTATAAGTATTTTCTTTCCAGCTTAATTATAAGTTATTTTTTTAAAGGGTGAAACAAAATAGCATATGGAATGTATGATATCATGACCCTTCTCATATATGGAGGGAATGTGAGGGAGTTCTTTTAGTGGTAGTAGTAGTAGTAGTAGTAGTAGTAGTAGTAGTAGTAGTAGTAGTAGTTGTTGTTGTTGGGGTTGTCTGGGGTGGTGATGGTACTTGAGAACCTGGGAAATCTATTAATCATTTTAGCTTTGTCAGCAATCTGAAAGTGAAAAGTGAAAAAGAGTCATGTAATACTGGGTATATGATGGTATATTCTCATACTCTGCCAATTCCCTGACTTTCTTAGAGACATAAACTAGGACTTAATAGTAGTATATCTGGTACAACTTTTAAATTTTCCCATCTCCTTCAGGACATTGTTCTTCACACAGTAGGTATTTAATAAATGTTTGATAAATTCATAAATGAGTAAATAAAATTTATCTTAGATTACCCTCATTTAACTGGCTTAGAAACTTGACTAGGCTTAAGCTCATTGCTTTGATATATTTTGATGTTTTGTTCTCTTATTAATTCTAAAACTCTGTTTTAATTGGAACTTTTTATATACAGGAAAATAATAAATTCACAAATTATACAGAAGGTATAAGAGAAGTGAAGTGAAAGTAAAATACTTGTTCATATGTAATTGAATGTCTCTCCAGGTTTATTAATATTTTCCAGTCTATTTAGGTTCCTTTTCCCTGGGTTTAGTTTATAGGAAGGTTTTAATCAATACCACCTTCTGCATTCTTTCACCTTACCTCCAGTCAACTCTCACTGGTGTGGTGTTGTGTTTCTTCCTCCTATACATTTATCTGGTAATATGTGTTAGTTATTGACATATATAGTCAAACTTCATGGCACTACTCTAATCCTTACCTATCCCTACAGAAATAAATGTCTATTACATGAGTTATCAAAAAACACTCATCTTTACAATCAACCCCAAAAGTTCACACATATACATTATATTTTCATATCATAAAGTGTTTGAATAGGAAGAACTCATTCTGGAGGCTCTTATGAAGAGAACACTGTCATTAATTGCCCAGTAGTGGAGGTTGCCCTTGATCCATTATCCTGTCACACCTATGGCAACTCTAATGAAAGAAGCCTAGATTCCAATCTAGAACAAGAAGTAGAGAAGATAAAATTTACCTGTAAATAAAACTAGCTATTACAACCTTGTAGTGAATTTGCTTCAAGACGACCAAGCAGATAAAATGGAACAGATCATGATCAAGTTTGAAACTCCAGCTCTTGAGAGAGTTAACTCTATGTGCCCTACTGTATCTATACAATATCAATGGAGCTAGAAAAAAATGGAATACCTGTGGGGAATTTATAGGAGAATACAGATAAGAGTTAATAGGATAAGATGGTGTGTACAGACTTTAAGCTGCATTTTTTTTTTTTGCTGGGCAATGGGGTTAAGTGACTTGCACAGGGTCACACAGCTAGTAAGCGTTATGTGTTTGAGGTCAGATTTGAACTCAGGTCATCCTGAATCCAGGGCCAGTGCTCTATCCACTGCACTACCTAGCTGCCCCTTTGGGCTGCATTTCTGCAAGGAGTATGCACATTTATGTGATTGCCAAATTCATTAAAGTGTCAAAGAGCTATTAGACATCTGACAAAGCTGAAGAAGATGTCAACCAGGACAACCTGAATCCCAATGAAGTAACCTAGGAGACAGAAAAGGACATTTCTTGTTTTGGGATTTAAGGGAAAGGTAAAATGTACAGACTTAGAATGACTAGGACCATCAGAAAGGTGAAGAAGGAAGTGATAAGCTTCTTTCAAGCTATCCTGGAAGGCATGGGAAAAAATTTATTGGGCCTGCCACAAACTAGGCATGATATAATTGATTCTACCCTTACAAAAAAACTAAAAAGACTAGTATGAGTGTCAAAGAGAGACTGACTAATTTGACTGATTCTGAACAAGCATGGGAAGAGTTACTATAAATGGTAGAGATTCAAAGAGAATAAAAGATAACAGCTAATACTTACTACTTAATATAGGATATGAAGATTAGCTTTCAAGATTTCTATAGCTTTGTTAATTTTCTCATTGTGTTTATTTTTTAAAACTTATGTTTTCTTATAATGAAAGCACACATACAAACAACCTAAATAAGGATTATATCCTAATTTCATAGCCAGCAGGTCAAGGACTAATTGAAAACTTGCAATATCTACTACAAGCTGGCTGAGAAGAGATGGATCCAGGTTGGGAAGTGGGTCCGATGCAGTGAAGAATCAGTAGAAAGCCCCAGCAAGCCAAGCCATAGTGATCGCTACTGAAAGAAAGATTGTGGCAAAAACATATAGCTATAAGTAGAGTCATGATATCTTTATAGTAAAGATGCTGTTACGACTTCTACTATTACCAACAAGTTGTCTCTGATGCAAGATTCTTAGGATGATTTAAAATAAGGATAGTCTTATTCTATGATCCTCTGATCATCAATGTAAAACAAGATATATAACAGGGAAAAAAAAAAGTTTGATGAACACCACATGTTCCCAACCAAGAGAGATTTCTGATGGATGTTAAGGTGTTCCAGATGCTGTTGTTTTCAGATTACATAGTGCTATATTCAACAAACTGTAAAATATTCCCTCCCCAAATCATAGTCATTCAAAAACCTATGGCTTCTTGAGACACATAGGGAAACCAAGTGAAAGAATTATTTGTATGGTCCAGACACTATAACAGGAGTTTCCAAGCTATTTTGATTGTTCATCATTAAATGTTTCTGAGCATTCACCCTCAACAAGTATATTCTTACTTGTTTATAAATTATATACAGGCAGTACTATGCTAATTGTAATATTTACTTTTTATTTTTATGCTTAAGCTTTATAATAGTTTAAAATTAAAATATAAGATAAAGATGCAATAACATTTGACCCTGGAATTAAAGCTAGAGTTTATTGATTAGGGAAATGACGTGGTCTCATGAGTGTTTCAGAAAAGTCACCATTGGCCTCTTTGTGGGGGTTTGGTTGGGTGGGGGGAGTTGAGACAGAGATAAGACTTATAAAGCCATTAAAATAATCTGGAAGAGGGATGATGATAGTTTAAATAAGAGCAAAGGTTTTGTGGGTAGAAAAAAAGATGAAAATGACAAGATTTTCCCACTGAATATGTATGTGGAATAAGGGAGGGATGGTAGTCAAAGCTGAAATGGAAAATGTAGACCTAGGTTACTGGTAGTGCTTTCAATGATAATATCAAGACTAACTTTGATAGACTCATCTACTCTCAGCAATGCAAGAATCCAAGACAACACCAAGGGACTCATGATGGAAAATGCTGTCCACATCCAGAAAAAGAACTATGGAGTCTGAATATACATCCAAGCACATTATTTGATCTTTTTTTTTTCTTTTGTTTGTTTCTTCTTTCTCATGGTTTCTCCCATTGGTTCTAATTCTTCTTTACAACATGACTAATGTGAAAATATGTTTAATAGGAATGTATATGTAGAGCCTATATCAGATTGCACACCGTCTTGGAGGGGGGGAGGGGAAGGAGGGAGGGAAAGAAAATTTAAAACTTAAAAGCTCATGGAAGTGAATGTTGAAAACTAAAAATAAATAAATATTATTTTAAAAAGGGATGTAGAGGAGCAAATAATAACAATAACACCAATAATAATAATAATAATAATAATAATAATAATAATAATAATAATAATAATA
>NW_020954596.1:54252509-54260137 GCF_900497805.2 Vombatus ursinus
TAATAATAATAATAATAATAATAATAATAATAATAATAATAATAATATCAAAAGCCAGAAATGGTGTGGGTTTTGGAGAAAAGATTAAGTAATGAACTCTCTATTGAATATCACAACTTATTTATTTCTGCTCATCCTGTGAGATTCTAATAGGATTCATATTTTAACATTAATTGTTTTTCAGAAATCAGCAATAAATAACTTATGTAAGTTTAGAATTGCTTCAGTCAATTTTAAATTATAAATCACTCAAGGGGACAATGAAAACATACATGGTAGGCATTAGCTGAACATGACATATTAGTGATGAATACCTGTGCAAGAGAATTAGTGTAATCAAAGGAGAATTAGTGACATCGTTGAAGTGGACCAGCCATGTTTTAAAAACACAAGGTAACAAATGGAAACTTTGTGCTTCATTGTTATCCACATAATAATAATAATAATTTAGAGGAAGGCCCTCAGAACATCAGGCAGACCTCCTGGGAAGGACATTTTTGTTTAAGTGTGGACAAGAGCAAGGAAAGCTATGAGAAGTCAAGGATGGGATTTGATCCACCCTATTTGAGGAAGTAACTATATCAAATTTATCAGAGTTAAGAATGGATAGATATAAACCACACTGACAACTTATGAGAAAGGACTTCTTTAGGAAACTATATGTTATTTTATTCTATAAACACAACCAATGATCTTGGCATGTTTATTCATTCATTCATTCATTCGTTCATTCATTTATTTATTTTTAGGCAATTGGGGTTAAGTGATTCACCTAGGGTCACACAGCTGGTAAGTGTCAAGTGTTTGATCTGAAGCCGAATTTGAACTCAGGTCCTCCTGACTTCAGGGCCAGTGCTCTATTCACTGCACCACCTAGCTACCCTTTGGCATGTTTTTAATGCAGCTAGTTATTCTGGCTATCTTTCTTTAAGGATTCACTCTGTGTCAGAAACTGTTAAGTGCTGAGGATATAAAGAAAAACCAAAACATTCTCTTTCCCCTCCAAGCCTTTATAGTATAATGAAGGAGAAAATATGGAAACCATTAAGAAAATTCAATGTTCACATAGAGTAGAGAGAAGGGACTCTGAAAGGTGAAGAAGGCTTTAGGAGTTTAGGGGTGGGTGAGAGTGGGATATGAGGTAAAGTCCTCTTAGAATAGGTGGGTATTGATCTGCATCTTGAGAAATGTAGGAGAAACTGAGGGGTGAAGATATAGAGCATTCCTAACTTGAAGGACTAATACAAAGGCATTGAGATAGAAGATGGGGTATTGTGTTAGAGGAATTTAAAGTAGGCCAGTGTTGCAGAAACATAGACTCTGGGAAGCAGAGAAAAGTGTAAGCAGACTACAAAGGTCAGAATGGGTGAAGTAAGGAAGAGACTCAAATGCCAAGCACTGGTGTCCATTTGTCTTTGATCCAGAAGGTGACAGGGAGCCTCAGGGACTCATTGAACAGAGGTCTTTTGTGGTCTGAGGGTGGGAAAAAAATAGTGGCAGTGTAAGAATGGTTCTTAGTACTGAAAAGACTGCTTATGTACTTGATGATGTATTCTTTGGATAAGAAAAAGAACACTCATATTACAGCAAAAATAAATTACATTTCTAGATTGCTAGTCTTTTATAGAAAATAACTTCAAAACAAACAAAAAAAAACCAAAAAACAAAAAACAAAAGAAAGCTAGTTTCTCTGGGGTCATAGAGAAACAACTCCTGGTAGACTTATTTGTGTCAAATAGTGAAATAAGTTTTCAAGAAAATCATATTTCAATTTAAAGTGAAAATTATTTTAAAAGATTTTTATTTTTAAAGGTGATTTAACAAAGTTTCATTCTCTACCCACTCTGGGATGCCTGTGTATTTTCTTTTGAAACTGTTATTTACTTAAGACCAAATACAGTGAATCCCTATCTATTTCCACTTTAGAGATGATGGTGGTGAGAGGTCTAGAAAATACCGCTAGTACCTGATGATTAAAAAGATGCCCTTATCATTGGAATGGACATTTGGGTGAACACAAAGACACTATAAAAAATTACACAGAAAATAAAATTAATCCCAACCCTCTAGGAACTTGACCTTGGTTTTACTAACTGAAAAATCACCTCTTCCATGGTAATTATTCAGCTGAAGTAAATAGGCAGCAATTCTAAGATGCACATCTATTGGGGAAAATGTCTAAAAATGAGTGACATACAGCCATTTTTCTTATGTAAGTAATTATTAAGGACTAAATGTGTCACATACCAAGAAAGGAAAATTTTCATGTTTTGCAATGAAAATATCTCAAAAAAGGACATTCAAGCACTTAGTAGTAAGGAAACAATGTTCAATTCTCTTCTAGAAAATGCAGCTGTTAAGATGTGCTTGTCAGCAACATTTGTACCAGCTTTGTTTTATCCTCAGTAAATTCAGTCAACAGTAAAGAAGTATATCTACATAGATGAATATGTCTATCTTTCTATTTGACTTTTATCTACTTACCTATCTATCTATATATCTATCTCTGACTATTTAATCTTAGAAATACACATCCAGCAGGCATACTGAATTGGAGACTCTTCATTGATGGAGAGGTTCTAAGAAACACAATAAGTGATCTATATCTAGACCTCATACTTAATATACATAACTCCCCAAACCAGAAACTGAATGTGTCTTGCTGGCTCTTGATCATTCTAGAGACTAACAAGGTCAATGAATAAGTGTATTTACCCACAGAGTCAGCAGACTAGAACTAACATCCCAAGACTTTTATGTTTTCCTCATGTGTCAATATGCAAGTACTAACACTGACTTTCTATATTTAAAAATAGAAAATCAAGAATCATTTCAAGGATGAACTGAACTCCCTTGAGAGACACTGAATAAAAGCTCTCAAAACAATAAAACATTAAGAACCCAATAATCAAGAGTAATTTTTATTTTCTCTCCAAATAAGTAGTGAGGCTTTCTTGCTCCTGTGAAAGATGTCATTGGTAGTTTTCATCCACTTCTCATCATAATTAGCATTGCATGACCTTTTAACTGGACTATCAGACCAAATGCCAATATATGATCTACAGTTGTCACTTTTTACAATGTTGTGCATGTCCTACCAATTTTATTTAATAACTCAGTTTCCCTTTCTCATATTAAGTGAAGAAGATTGTCTATTTTACTCTGGTCACAAAGTGCTTATTAACATCAGTTGCAAAATATGACAGTTATTGGCTTTGCCTGTACATTATGCTGTCAGTATTAACATGGTGATAGATGCAAAGTGATTTGGTAATTGCTTGTAAATAATCAAAAATGGTTCTAAATCAATCAACAATTGAGCTGGATGATAGCCTGAAGCCATATTACAATTGCATATTACAATTACAATTATCATTGAATCCAGAATTCCTTTGTAATAATTCTGGAATGAACTCATAGTGCATTGCTTTGAATGCTATTTCGCTGAGCAATTAAATGGCAACAGGATAGATTGATAGATAGATTAGAGATAGATATAGGTTATATATATATATATATATCCATAGATACATATATAGATATACATGTGCACGTGTGTGTGTCCTATTTATCTTGAGTCAGAAGAGAAGGAGAGAAGGCTTAACACAGTTATTATGAAATGGTATTGAATGTCAAGTAGTCAAGACTTTGGTTATACCTGATAATAAATGGTACCTGAAGCTTCTTCACTGTATACAATATTGATTGAGGAACATTGCCATTTACTGAATCTCAGTGGTTATCTTTGCTTATTGGGAAGAAGTCATAGAAGATCCCCATCTTAAGACTAATAGTAGCTATGCAAGCTTAGTTTGCAGTATCAGATAAAATCAGTCTTTGGCACTATGAAGTTGCATACTGTGCAGAATATTGTTGGCAGATTATTAATGTTGAATTATTAGCATAGACAATTTGAGAGTCTCTAAAAGATGTATCACTTCTTTATAATACTCTTCTGCAGTGCACTTTAAATATTCATCTAAGCTATAATTATATTTGAATAAATTGAATAGGGTTTGAAGATACTAATTTATGCTGCTTCCTTTAAAAAAAACTAACTTAAAAATGTTTAGGAAATGCATTGGATATGTCCTGTACTTCAAACTGATGCTTTGAAGAGAAAACTAGGAAAATACTATGATAAATTATATATCAAGATTCTGAATCTTTCCCTTTGCTTTAATGGGAAGACTGTATTATGAGTAAAAGTGACATGTATGAGAAAAAAAATAGAATTTTAAAACTGATAATTTAAATATCTAATTTGTGGAACATTAGGGAGAAAGATCTTAAAAGAAAAGATCTGAGAGATTTTTATAGTGACAAGACTCCTTGGATGGATTCTACAACATGATTTGATCTACTTATCCAATATTGCCTTATGAACCACAATTATTTGAGTTATAATTACCTTGGAAGGAAAACTTTTTTTTTGTATTTTTATATTATTAGGTGTTCTTAAATGTTTTAACTAAACTTATAGTTAAGTTTTAATCCATTATTCTTTGTTGAATTGGAACCATAGGCCTTGACTAAAGTTTTAATCTGATGCCACATGGAGAGATAGCAATAACTTTTGAATTTATGAGAACTATGACAGCAGAACATAAAGATCTGATTATATATATGTATGTATGTATATAATATATAGACACACACATATATACATATATAAATCTTAATGTATACATACATATACAAATACATACATTATGAAGAAGCATCAGTAGCTTTTGATTTGTACTATTGGAAAGAGTACTGTTCTTAGACCAGCTCACTATAAAAATACATCGGAAGATCTATTCTACTCAGTCTATTGTTTTCCTTGGAATTTTATCTGTAAATTCTTTCAGAATTATCAGATTAGGTAAATTGTAAGCCAAACTCTCTATAGATTCATTTTTTCTCCTCAATTTTTTTCTATTGCTTGATGTAATATGGTTCATACTTATCTGTCATTCTCCTCTGTAGCTACTATGAGTTTAATGATCATCTCAATGCTTATGGCTCACAGATATCCATTGCTACACTCCTTTCAGACCTGGTCTCAAATCACCAACTTATTATTGGACATAGGCAGCTAGGTGTCTCAGTGGATAAAGTGCTGAGCCTGAAGTCAGAAAGACTCACCTTCTTGAGTTCAAATCTGGCCTCTGAAACTTACTAGCTATGTGATCCTGGGCAACTCCCTTAACCCTGTTTGCCTCAGTTCCTTATCTGTAAAATGAGCTGGAGGAGGAAACAGCAAACCACTCTAGAATCTTTGCAAAAATAACGGATCATGAAGAATTGAAAAATGACTTAACAACAACAACAACAACACGATTGACATTAAAAATAGTATGTCCCAGAGACTTCTCACTGTTGACCTGTCCAAAACAGAACTCACTCTCTTTTGTTCCCAAACATCTCTCCACCAGACTTTTCTATTTCTGTCAAGGACACCACTATTCTTCTAGTTTTCTGGTTCTATAACCTCAGTAGTATTTTTGATTCCTTATTCCCTCACCCCACATGTCTACTTTTTTCCAAATCTTGACATTTTTTTTCTTGATGTCTCTTGCGTCTGACCCCTTCTTTCTCAATTCACAGAACAGTACACCAATTCAAGCCCTTGTCACTTCTCCCCCAGACAATAACAATTCCCTCCATGCCTCATGTCTCTTCCCACTCCAATTTATACTTTATATAACTTTCAAAGTTATTTTCCTTTAAGTATGTCACCATGTCACTACCCTATTCAGAAAATTCCAGTAGTTCCTCTAAGATCAAAGATAAAATCTGCTGTTTGTCCTTCAAAGCCCTTTTCAAAGAACCTAATCACAAACTATCTTTCTAGCTTTATTGTATATTTTTCCCCTTCTCATCCTCTATGTTCCAGCTGACCTAGATTTCTTAATGTTACTCTTATACACACACATGAACACAAGTACTTTATCTCCCAACTCCATACTCTTTCATTGGCTCTTCTCTATATCTTGAGTGAATTTTCTTCTCACCTCCACCTAACAAAATTCCTAATTGAACTTCAAGACTCAATGTAAATACTATCTTCTATATGAAGTATTTCTTGATTCCCACAATGGCTGGTTCCAACCTCCTTAGCTAACTTGTATTTTCCATCTTGTATATATTCTGTATATACTTTTATATGTGCATCTTGTCACCTCAAGAGAATGAAGACATCTTGAGATTAGATATCATTTAATTTTTTGTTTTTGTATTCCTAGGTAGTACTAAAGGTAATGTTCTTTTCATTTTTCTTGAGAGAAAACTGAAGTACAAAAAGGTTCTATGATTTACTCATGGTCACACAGCTAATGAGTAATGGTGCTTGAACCTAGATCTTCATGTCTCTCCATCCAGTGCTCTTACTGTTATAATATGTTGCCCCTTGATACACATATTTAAACATTTATTGAATATCCAAGACAGTTTACTATACTGAGTTCATAAAAATATATGGAGAAAAAGTATGAAATTTGAGAATTTTAAGGTTGGGCCCTATGAGTAAATGTATTTTAAATGCAATTCATTATTGAGTCTATTAAGAATTCTCAGCTTGGCTATGTAATTTGTGATTTTCTAGAAGCACAAAAAGCGGTAAACAAATATAATCTTAATGGTAGGAAATCAATTATTTGAAGAGGCAGGATTTAAGTTTGGGGGGGACAGAAGCCAAAATCAATTTAGGCAAAAAAATCAGGAAATAAGAACATTTTTATGACATGGTTCAGGTAATGTAAAATAGGCTAGTTATGTCCAGGAAATAAGCCAAACCACTTAACATGTAATGGTCTAATGATGGAGGAGGTGGATAAATATATTTTGTCTAGAGAAAAGAGTAATGTATCTGGTTTCATAAGACATGTGTTCTATTTACTGTACTACATATTAGCTGTGTGACCGTGGGGGGAGAAAAAAAAGTGTACATTTGTTCTGTTTCCTTCTCTGGGAAGGAAGAAAATGGGGAAAATGGGAAAATAATAATTCTACTTCCACTATCATGGGACTGTTGTAATTCTCAAATGAGATAACTAATGTAAAAGTTATTTGTAAAACAATATATCAGTGATAGTATTAATAATAAACAAACATTCTAGAATTGCCTAATGATATGAGGCATAAATAAGATTAATATATATTACTTTTTTTCTTAAAGTATACTTCTCACATAATAGTGGCAACACTATTTTGATATATTTTATATTATATTGAGCATTTTAAAAAAGATGCTATAACCAAAGCAAATGTTCTTATAGTGGGTAACAATAATTTCCTAATAGAGAATGAGATTGAGAGTAAAATTGGTATTGGGTGTGGTGGGGGCACACACCTGTGATCCCCATTGCTAAAGAGACTGATGCTAGAGGATCTCTTGAGCTCTGGAGTTCTGAACTGCAATACACTATGTCCAAAAGAAGGGGGTGGGGGATGAGGGGGCTGGGAGAATAGTACAGATGCCAAGAGAGGACAGATCTGGTATGGCTCAGAAACAGAGTACGTGATAGAAAGAAAGAAAGAAAGAAAGAAATAGAACAAAAGAAAGAAAGAAAGAAAGAAAGAAAGAAAGAAAGAAAGAAAGAAAGAAAGAAAGAAAGAAAGAAAGAAAGAAAGAAAGAAAGAAA
>NW_020954596.1:54260147-54272857 GCF_900497805.2 Vombatus ursinus
AAAGAAAGAAAGAAAGAAAGAAAGAAAGAAAGAAAGAAAGAAAGAAAAGAAGGAAGGAAGGAAAGAAGAAAGAAAGGTGGAGAGAGAAAAAGAAAGAGAGAGAGAAAATAAAATTGAGACATAGCATGCTATAGTAAAAACATATCATTAGAATGAGTCAGGTGACCTGGGGTCTAATTTCAGCTCTATCATTTATTTCCAAATACCCTTTGTTAATTCTCTTAATTTCTTTGAGACTCAATTTTCTAATTTGCCATTCTGGGCTTAAAAATCCTTGTTCTTTCTACCTCTCTTGGTCATTGCAAGGATTAAATGTGATTATGTATACAAAATGTTCTATACTTTAAGAACTGCAAAGCCAAAAAATTGGAGCTACTATTATTACTAGTGCAGCACTGAAAGGCACCAGAACAATCTCCTTCCAAGTCAAAGTGTAGATTCTTCAGGCGAGGCTACCCCAGGTTCACGGTACTCTCAAGACCTGTATTCACTCTGACCCATAGTTCACAGGGCCTTCTCTGATGTATTTTCATTTATTAGCCAGCCAAATGCTGTAATTAGTACAAATAAAGATATTTAATGAAATAGGATAGTAAGAAAAGTAGTTGATATGTTGATAATTTTGCTGAATTGCTTTCTTTAAAAATATATTTTAATTCATTGTTAAAAGGAATAAATCAAAGTGTAGAGGCAAGTAGAAGTTCATACTTATATAAATATGATCAAAAACAAACTATATAAAGAACAGTTTATTTTTAAATCAATATAATTTTGTTCTGTTATAAAAAAAAAGGAAGAAAAAAGGAACAACGAAACATTTTCCCCTGTCAACGTGGGACCTGCTGGCCTCTAAATGCCAGCACTGTCAGTAAGAAAAAACAGATAAACATTAGGAATCTGTGTGACAGGCATTCCTCCTTTGCGAAGAGGCCCACATGACGTGGTCAGGGCACACCTACAGAGGCACTGCTCATGTCTTTGACATTGCCAGGCCAGTACTACAGCATTACCAGAATGTCAGAAATGACTCCTGCTCTTTCAGCTTCTTCTCTTTCCAGTTTCTGGCTTGGATACACTCTTTAACTGAAATATTCTGCCTTCCTTATGGGAAGATTGAACTCTGCCTTCTTCTCTTAGTTCAAAGTCTAGGGTTTTCTACAGTTCTTAGAAAAAAGCTTCAGTTCTTAACGCACTTAGAGGTGACCTAGGAAAACTCCTTTAATTGGTGGATCAGTGTACAGGAGGAAAGATCTCATCAAGTTCTCCCCCTATATGCACCCCAAGCAATAGGCTTTTCTTCTCAAAGTCATTCATCTATTTGACGATATTCTTTGCCTGAAGCACCAACATCCTTAGAACATAATACAAGGCTACACCCATGAATTTAGAGCTTTCAGGGTTAGTGCAATTTTTTGAACCAAAGCTATTTGGTCACTAGGGCTTTAAATCTCTCTATTAGTAGGCTTACTCTAACAGGTGGGCATCCTCTAGGTTTCCTTATTTGTCTTAGATGCCAAGGCTATCCATAATCAGCCTTCAATACAGAAATTGCCTTCCCAATCATTGCTAAGTTTCTCAGGTCCCAAATTTTTCACATACAAAACTCATTATCTCATAAAATAGTCAGGTAGAAGAATAAGCAAAGAAAAAAAAAACTAAGCCCTAGGGGTGATGGGAGGAGGGGGCAGTCATCTTACTCCTCCTGCAATATCCTTGCCTTTGATTTAGATATGCTTTTACTCCTTTATATTACTAGAAATATTAGCATAGTACTGTACCTTATACATTTATTGTTAATGTAATTACATTTAATATTACTTTACACATTCTATTTCAGCCAAACTGGACCATTGGCTTTTCTCTGAGTTCAGTATTTCATCTCCAGCCTCCATGTCTTTGTATAGACTGCTCCTGTCTACTTGGACCGCAATCCTTGCTTATCTCCACCTCTTAGAACACCTTCCATACCTTCTGGATCAGCTCAGGGTTTATCTTGTACAAGGTACAATGCTCATCCTCTATTTCATAATACTCCCTCCCTCCTCCAATTAGCATGTATATAATTATCTATTTATAAGTTGTATTCCACCCCTCAATACTGTGTGAACTCCTTGAACGTAGGATCTATTTTTCATTTTTTCACTGTATTCTTCCCCCCCCCCCCGCCCACCGCTCCCCTTCACACACTTTTCGGGTGCTTAACAAATATTTATCAGTTTGGGTTGCATTTGGTCCTGAGGTAAATGAAATACTGTAAAAAGCACACAGTATTAACCCTATATCTTTTAAGATCTGGGTTCTAGTTTTAGGCTCAACACTTGTTATCTGCTTGAATTTGATTAAGTCACAGCATTTCAGATCCTATGTTTCTTCATCTGTAAAATAGGGGTTAAATTACTGTTGTCTCTATCTACTGGAGTTTTTATGAACTAAAATGAGAATGCATACAAAAATGCTTTGGAAAATATATAGCTTCATAAACATATAAAGTATTAGTTTTGGAAATATATAATTTACTTTCAAATCAACAAATGGAGAGGTTTTTTTTTCCCCAACAGTGCCTTGAGTTTCCATCACTTATAATACCACTTATTCATGTTTGATACTTTCTTGAACCTGCCTTAAAACTGAGTTGTTACTAATATATGTTGTACATCAATTCACTTTGTCATCTAATGGTCCTGAAATTATATGCGTGACAGTGCTATTGTGTGTGTGTATTTAATTCTAACCCTTCTGCACATTCCTTCCTATGTTGAATATGAAAGAAATTCTTGAAGATAAGGGTTAAGTCTTGAAGATAAGCATAGTCTTAACTCCACTTTTGTAGTGTCAAATTGAATATATCTACACTGAAGTATATTCAATTTTTTGTTGTTTCTATCATTTCAGTCATGTCTGACTCTTTGTGACCCCATTTGTGGCTTTCTTGGCAAAGATACTGGAGTGATTTGCCATTTCCTTCTCCAGCTCATTTGACAGAGGAGGACACTGAGGCAAACAGGGTTAAAAGACTTGCCCACAGTCACACAATTAATAAGTATCTGAGGCCAGACTTGAACTCAGTTCTTCTTGACTCCAGGTGTAGTGCTCTATCCAGCTGCCACTGAAGTGCTTACTCATCTTAATTCAGAAAGAATATAGATAGCAGCCATAAATAATTACATTAATTTGATAAGGGAACCAGATCAATTTTTCTAAAGGTCAAAGCAATCCAATTTGGACTTTGTAACACATACTGCATTCTTTATCCTCAATGTAACATTTCTTCTTCTCCCCAGAAAGGAAAATGGGAGTAAATGCATACATTTACATACCTTACAGTATGGCTACTTCATTCATACACAAATGAATTTGAAACAAAATACAATAGCCAGACGAAAGCAAATTAAAAAGAGTAAAGAATCAATAATAAATGTCCATATTGAAGGAATCCAGAGTAAGTAAAGATGACTGAAGGCTTTGGTTAGTCTGGCAAAGCATCATTGAGAAAGATTCTGTATTTTAACCTGGTTTCTGAAGGAAGTATAGGAAGTTGCCTAAAAAGGACTGGGGGAGGAGGAGTTCTTCTGGGGAGTTTATTCCAGGCACAAGGATTAGCATGAGAAAGCACATCGTACATTAACCAACTAGATTGGAGTAAATATTCAATGTACTAGGTTACATTTTTGTAACAATTTAAAGGTTACAAAGTGATTTTCATTTGATTTTGTTTTTGTTTCTGTTTTCATATCTGTTATCCACATCAACTTTATAAAGAAGGTACATAGGTATTATTCCCATTTCAGAGATGACTAAGGTGCAGAGAGTTTAAGTGATTTGTCCATGGATCTAATACCTTACAAGTATTTGAGGAAGGATTCTTTCTGACTCCAAGTCCAGTGTTCTACCATTGCATCATTCTGCCTTCTGAGGCTGAATGCAAGGACAGGATGGATAGAAAAGATGAGATAAGCTGGGAGGAGACTTTAAATGTTGAGCTTGAATACTTAAATGTGAATTTTGGTATTGGTATTAGGATACTATTACATACCATTAAGTAGGAAAACGACATGCTAAAACAGCTGTCTAAGGGAAAAAATCATGAAGAACAAGTAAGACTTTTCAAAATATGTTTAATGAAAGTATTCTTTTTTGTTGTTGTTGTTGGATCATTTCAGTCATGTCTGACTCTTTGTGACCCCATTTGGGGTTTTCTTGGCAAAGATACTGTAGTGATTTGCCATTTCCTTCTCTAGTTCGTTATGCAGATGAGGAAATTGAGGCAAACAGAGTTAAGTGACTTGCCCAGGGTCACACCACTAGCGTCGGAGTCCAAGATGAGTCTTTTTGATTCCAGACCCAGCACCCTATCCACTGTTCCACCTAGGTGCCCAAGGTATTCTTAGCACCCCTAAATGAGTGTGAGAAAGTTACAACACATGACAGACAAGGTTTCATGTAGGAGAAGTGTGGTGAATTGTCATTAAGGAAATGTATGATTGGAAAAAAAGATGGACTGCTCATATGATAGGCAAGGGTAATCAATGGACAGCCATCATGCTGCACTGATGTTCTCCCAATGGCAATAGAATTCAAAGAATGCACCATGGAAGTTGGGTAGATCTTCTTTGGTGAACTTATGGGAGAACACAAGCAGGAGTCTCATAGGATGGCAAAGCAAGTATTGTGATCTTTCTAAATGATGACTATATTAATGAGCTCACTGATATGCTAGAATATTTGAAGGAAGGAAGGAAGGAGGGAGGAGAGAATTTATCTTTAAGGAGATTCAAGTATAAAGTATCCTTGAAATCAATGACAATCTTTATGGCACTTGATTAGTTTAAATAAATCAGAAAAAAATTCTACTGTATTTATTATTTATTTCTCAAATTGAAATTTGGGTTTATGCCAAAATAGAGGGGGACAAGCTCATGGTGAAGTAGATAGAACACGGGATTTATGACCCAAGAACCTGGACTTGAATTTTGGCTATTTTATTTACTATCCTAGTGATTTTGTAAAAAGTCACTTAATCTTCCTGGGTCAGAGTTTCCCTATTGAAAAAATGGATAATTTGCACTAGATGATTTCTAAGATCTCTGCCAAGTATACATTCTATTCAGTAGCAGTCATTGGTCCCTGAAAATTCTAATTTCCTCAAGTAGGTGACATACTGAAGATGTTGCAGTTTCATGGTGTGTTGTGGTCACACCATCTCAAAGAATTCAGAGTCAGACCACACTTAATCCAAGTACATCCATTTATTGAGGATAGACACACCTCAAAAGTGGACTAGGTTCCAAGAGGAACCAGCAACTTAGTAAGACAACACAGGCAAATTTATAGTGTAATAATGCTGATTACACAACATAAATTATGAATATTAAAAAGGCAGGAGAAATTTGATAAGGGGTTAGGTAATGGGAAGGGGTCTTTTCTATGGTTCAGTGGTCAAACATCTTGATTGAGCTGTGCTATGATTGGCTAGCTATTGTGGTCCTGTCTGGTAAAAATGGATAGTTGGGTATTGTGGTCCTTTCTTGGGTTAAGTGGATGATATGATTGTGGTTGAGCACAAGAACACGACTGTTCAAGTATGTGATTGGATCTGGGGGCAGTGGCTAGCAAGGGGTAGTGGCTCTATTGAGTCTGGGGGCCTATAGTATTGTTAAAGCCAGATTATGTGGTTAAATCAGGATATGCCTGCTGTTCAGTGGGGCCCATAAGGAAGTTAGAATTTTGCACCTGATGGCAGCTTTATTAGGATTCCATCAAAGACATAGGTAAAACTTTATTCTTACTATTGGATCTTGACCTAGAAGGTCTAACAGTCTGAGATGGTTATAGTTTCTCTAATTATCTGTGGCTTACTTAATGATCTCTCATTAAAAAATCATATACCCTAAATTTCGCATATATTAAAGTTCTTCCTCAAAATTTTGAAGAGCAAATGACTTCAGGTACCTGAGCAAAACTTTATTATTATATGTTGATAATTCAGCATTTTAAAAACCCCTTTGCCTTAGGTTGTTCAACAAAGGTGAACTCACACCACCTTTAAAACTTTGGCTGTCAGATAGGTACATATTGCTGTATCAAGGGGAATGGCAAAGTGGTAAATTAGAGAAAAGTATTTTATATCCATATTCTCAGTAGATTTTACATTTGAAGATTGAAACATTGATGTGGACAGGGAGCAGAATAGTTACCAAAAAAATGGCAGAGGTAATATGATCTTCATGGGGGCAGCTTGATATAATAGAGACATTGATAGAACTCGAATCAGAAAGACCTGAATTTAAATTTGAAACGTAAACATCTTCTCCCCACCCCTAACTTCTACCATCCAGACATTTATTAAGTGGGTGATCTAAGCAAGTCATTTAACATCTTACCATCTTTTTTTCATCATTGATATAATACGATGATAATATTAGCCCTGTCTTCCCAGGGCTGATGTAAGGGTCAAATTGATAACATACATAAATCACTCGGCAAACCTCAAGACCTCATATAAATCTGAAAATACTGAAACCAAGACAAAAAGAATAACAGCTGACAGAGAACATTTTTAAAGTGTTTAAATCTTTATCAGTGTTAAGTGGTATATATGGAGCATACTACTGTGAAGAAAGAGATAGGAGCATAGAGAAAAAAGCTACGATAATATAGAGGGAAGAAATCAAAACAGGAGGTCATCTTCAGGCCTGAGAGTTCATTCTGGCTGGATCACATCATTGGATTGGAAATCTAAATTTGCCTGTCTTTGCTTCTCACACATGACCTTCTGGCCTTTTCTTAATATACTTTTTGGTATTCATCCGGGTGCAGAAAAGCATAGCTAGGCAGAGAAACTTTCCTTTGAGCTGAAAAGGAAGAATTATATTTTTTACTGCCTGCCTTACAGTTTGACCCTGCCATAATGGTCTAAGATCACTGCTTTTTCCTCTTTTTTTTACATTTAATTGTGAATGTATTTTATTCTGTCAAGTCTTCTTGTCAGATATCTAAGATGAACTAAAAAGAAAGTGTATATATGTGATAAGGCACTGCTATGTTCAATTTTTCCTCTCTATTTTCAAAGGCAAGTAGGTTTTTTGTATTCCATCTGTACATTCCTATGTGAAAACAAGGTGCTATGCCTAAGGTTGAATCCTCATTCTAGACAGTAATAGAAAGTGGTTTTTGATTGTTTGTTTGTTTTACCAGGGACTTAGGACAAAGCCTTACTGAAGCAAAGGTGAACATGACTTATAGTATCACAGAATTTGTGAGTTATAAGAGAGGTTAACAGCCATTTAATCCAACTGACACCCCCAAAGAATCCTCATTGTAACATATAGGGCCAAGATGAAGTTTGTTGGGAGTACAAAGTCCAGTGAGCAAGGTAAGAGTCAGGTTATCTAAAACCAAGGAAGTTAGTACATTGTCAGGGAAAGAAAACAACAAAGGAAATGTATCATCAAGATGATATTTCATCTGATTTAACTTCCTTCCTCAAGATTACATTTAGTAACTCCCTAATTCTTGCTTCATTTATGGCCTTCCAAGGTGATAGAGAAACTTTGAGGAAAAGCTGAATTTAACTATTAAGCTCACATAATCCTGGGTGGAAGGGTGTTATAGGAAATGAATTTGCTTTTCATACACATGATTTGAGCCCTCACTTAGCATTTGAACTAAAGGCATTATATTTATTTTTTAAATTTATTTTATTTGCAATTCATGGAACAAAACAAGCATTTCTGTAACAGTAAAATACAAAAGATGGTTGCACGTGAAACTGCAAATGTATTCTGTACAACTTGCTATTCCCTCCAAATACACAACAAAGTTATCATGTAAATTTCTTTTCTTTTCCTTTTTTTCTCACTCCCCCCCACCTTAGAGATGGCTACCATTAGAAACAAAGATAGATAAATAGATAGATAGATAGATAGATAGATATAGACATCACATCTGTTAAGCCACATTTTACTCTCCTCCTATTGCCATGATATTCATGGGCTTCACTCCCACCCTGGTCCTCCTCAAATATTAAAGTCATCAGTTCTTGAGTCCTACTTTAGCTGTCACTCAATCTCATTAGTCATTAACAAAACAAAGCGTTGGTCCCAGTATCTTAGCAAATGTTAGCTACTTAAAGGCACTATTCATCCTTGGGTTCCTTTGTAGGTTCTTCTGCCCTTTATCTTTTGGCCGTTGCTATAATTCTCTGTTCACTATTATCCTTTCATTTTTTCCTTCTTTTGTTCTTCTTTCATTCAACCCAGATAGCCCATTATTAGTCCTTAGACTGTAGCTTCAACTCTTGCTAAACAAAGGTTATGGAAGTGGCTCAGGCTGTTGTGTATGCCCTGGGAGTGAAGGTACTTGGGGAGTTTGTACGAGTCAAGAATCCTGGAAATTGCTCTACCTTCAGGGTGCAAGAATCTGTGTTGACAATTGTCTGAGCATTTGATTCCACATGTTTCTGTAGCCACCTGACAGGCTATGTACATGAGGCCAAATCTTCACCTAAAATATTGCCGAAAATACTTATGTTAAAAGAAGGGAGGAGGTAAACAGAGACTTGAATAAGAAAATAAGAATGCATGAAAATATCCAAAATTAGTGTTTTAGTTGCCAATATCAGGATTTCTATGTTAGAATGTACCCCATTTCTACCCTAACAACTGCACAAGCCTGCTGATGTCCATTGCTCAGTGCTAGGGAAGGGAAAGTGGTGTTCTTTTTTCCGTTCCTCTGTAGTGTCATACCATTCCACATGATTCTCTCAAGCTCTGTGGTGTAATCATCCATCTAGGAAGCTGCTAATGTAGAATGAGGATGAGTCTCTAACTTCTTGCACCTTTTACCCTCATTTCCCTCATGCAAACAAAATGTGGGCAAAACCTCCGTAGTCATCCTCCTCTCTTTGGAGGCCATCACTCCCAAATCTCCCTTCCTTTTAACTTTGTTTCCCCTTTTCTTCAGTATTAATCAGTTACTAGCCCCAGCTTTCAGTTCACATGCCTTCTGAAAAACACCATTTTCTCTCATCAGTCTTTCACTGAAGAAGAATGAATTAGGAAAAATATTATTATCCCCTACAGTTACACAATCAGATTCCCTCCTTGAAATATTTATACAAAAAAAAAACTATTAAATGCATGTCTTACTCATTGCTTTTTAAAATAATTTGGCTTCTCCATTCACTCCCATGGGGGAAAAAGTTGCTAAACGCAAAGATTGGATAATGAAATGCCTTTAACATGAACATTTTTCACCCTTACATTGTATGCTCCACAATGAGGTTATCAGAAAACTGTGTTGACTATATTCACTTGGCAAAATAACCTTTTGGAGATGATCATGCATCAACACTGTCTTTCATGCATATGATGGATAGTTGCATGCACTGTGTATTTGTAGTTGACTTTAAAATGCCAGGGCATCATTTTTCAATTCTTGTCTTCAAATAATGGAATATTTAAGAACTCTGAAGGCTTTGTTACATAATGTAAAATGTCATGTTCCCTGGTGTTAATTAGCTTGTGTTTTTCAACCAAGTGGTTCCACAACTATGTCATCAATTTTGATGAAGAAAACTTTAAACTTTTATATCTTGAAAAATATAGCATAAGCCATTCTACAGATGAGAAACTGGCTATTACAAAAAAAAAAATTCAGAAGATTGTATTGAATAAATACTCAGACTCTGCTTTAAAACCTTATCTAGATACTTCTAAACTCCTTAATTGAGAAAAGGGATCTGAGCATATTAGAAGAAAAGTAATTCCTCAAATATTTTACCTCTCTTTCCCCAAAATTGGTTGGAAAAAAAGGATGAAAAAATAATAGAAGGAAAAATAAATCTCCCCAAATTCCAAATTTTCTGGACATGGTGCTAAAATTATATACTATTTCTTTAAAGCTTAGATTTCTTATTTTATCCATACATCTATTAAATAATGAAAGTGTCCCTTTTTTGGGTAGTAATATATTTAGTTCAAAATGGCAGTCCATCTCTGATAATTTATCTCTACAAATTTATCACAGAATCATAATTTCCAAAAGTGGCCCTGACATTTCTTGTGTCAAACCGAGGTATTCTGACCAAGAAGTTTTTAAAAATGTCTTTGAAAGACAATAATGTTTGTCAAAATTGATAGTTAATAGGAAACAAATTAGTAAAAAGAAAAAAAAAACAACAGATATTATTTCATGAAATCATACCTTTGCATGAGGTCTGATAGGCTATGTAGTCCAATAACCATAGAAACATGTTTCCCTTCTTCAACTTTTCTTCATCTAGCCTTCATCTTGAAGTCCTCCAGTGATGGGAAACTCACCACAAATTGAAACAGTCCATTTTTTTTTTGGATAAGTATAATTGCTATAAAGATCTGCATTTTTTTCATTTTAGTTCACCATTTATTGAGCTAGATTTTGTCTCCTTATAATTTCTACCCATTGGTTCCAGTTCCACTCTGTGTAGCCAAGGATAAATTGCCCATTTTCTTTCCTTTGTGACATTTCTTCAAATCCCTTCCCTATCCTTCACTACTCCTTAAGAACCATGCCTTAAACCCAAATCACTCTGTATTTCATTGACAGGACAACAATATATCCCAGCCTAAGCCTAACCTGGTCATTTTTGGGCCCTGAAGGCTTGGAGTGAATGTAAATAGCAATTGTTTCAGTTTTGGCCAGGAACCCTGAATGTCTTCCCTTATCAGATTGATTTTTTTAAACTAGGTAAAAGAGGCCATTTTCTGCCTCATTTCTTACCTAGCCTTAATCAATGAAAGGGTGTTGACTCAGTCAAACTGAGACTTGGGAAAAACCATGGCTTGAAAAGGCCAAGGTCCAGTAGATCCAGGCCCAGTACATCCAGGGCCATCTCCAGTTATCCTGCTCTATATCTTGCCACTGGACTCACATGTCTCCAGAGAAGAAAGTGAGGCTGGTGACTTTGCACAATCCTCCCTCACTTAACTCCAGTTCACTTGCAAATTATGGCATATCACCTTCGTGATGTCATGGTGCTCTTAGATAAGGAAGGACAAGCAACAACAATCCCACCTTCTAAAATAGCATCTCTGCATAAATCTCATTTTCTTCAGAATAAACATGTTCAGTTCTCACAAAGAAACCTATTGTGGCCTTGTTTCCAGTCCTTTAATCCTTCTGGTTTCCCTCCTCTGGTTATTTTCCATGTTGTAGAAATGGACACACTTGTAGCAATACTTGTGCAAATAATTTTACAGGAAAACATACTAAAACAGAAAACCACAAGGTTTTATTTTTGTTTTTGTTCTTGTTTTTAATATAAGCAACTAAGAAAACTCTGCAATTTGTTAATTACATAGAAAAAAAAAAAACATAGGGGCCAGAATGAAATGTAGGAATGTGTAGAAGCTATCAGGTATTTTCATTAAGAATTAATTTTAAAAAATCAGGTTGTTATTGTTAGTGTAATGATGCAATAATTCAATAAATTTTATTAAGTGCCTACTATGTGCCTGGTGCTGTGCTAAGTTCTGGGGATAAAAATAAGCTGCTCTCTAGGAGCTTACAATCTAAAGAAAAAAATACACAAAAGGAATATGAAAGCAAGGGATGGGGAACACCAGGTGCTCTTACATTCTGTGGAGTTCAAACAGAGCTGAACATAGAAGGTGGAAAATTCTTTTTAGAATGTGCTGAGGGCAGGGGCATGCTGATAAATATATAATAACCGGCTCTGATGGGAGTGGTGTGGAGGTGAGATGAGAGGGAAGGGGTGCCTGACACACTTTTAAGATTTATCTGAATTATTAACATTTTCACAGTCATCATCTTAAGTCTAGAAATAAGCTAAACAATAGATCAAGCCCTGGTTTATAGCATTTGCCTATTTCTATGAGAAAATACACTGAAATTTAACAACTATTCCTGGAAGCCATCATCTGGCTCCAGCAGACATCTGCCTGAGAAGATTGCAGGCATGTCCTTTCTCTACAACTGGCTGCAGCTCCCACTGATTGTGGTCCTCTGTTTGTTAGGTGCTAGCATCTAAGACCCCGGCCCGTATCCAACTTAAAGATTTAACATACGTTGGCTTAAATATTTGAATTTCATTAACTTTAAAAATTACAGAATTATTTTTATTAACTTAATAGAACAAAAATTTTAACTTTATGTTGTACCTCACTTTTAAACTCTAGCACTGCAATTTTACCTTAGACGAGAAAATTGAAAAATAGTAGATACTTATTAAAAAATCTACAATCCTGTTTTCAGTGATTTATGTATTGGTGAGGGAGTGTGTGGAGTGTTTTGTTTGGCCCATGAAAGTTAGTCATGTGCACATAGGTCTATCTAGAGGTAGCCTGCAGGGAGTTGAGTAGACATCTCTAGCATCTCCTCCCCTGGTTCTTCTCAAAGGGAGAATTTAACTTTGCTCTCCTCTATCTGCTCTGCTCCCCTCTCGGAGAGGGAATTACTGAGCTAGAATTATATATTTCTGTTCTCTTAAATTTTATTAGTCTAGTGAATGTAATTTTGAGGTTCAAGATAAACTCTTGAATGTTATTCCTTAATGAGGAAGGAATGTGCCAAGCTAGATACCTTAAACTGGATCTCCTTACTGCCAAATTCCAATTTTTCAATATATACTTATAGCAAACAGAAAAAAAAAACTCATATATCCAAGTAATATATATATATATATATATATATATATATATATATATATATAT
>NW_020954596.1:54272867-54317607 GCF_900497805.2 Vombatus ursinus
ATATATATATATATATATATATATATATATATATATATATATATGAAGTACATCACCCATGGGAAGTGAGGTTCAACTAAGAGAGAGAATCCCAAATCTCTGCAAAGGAGATACTCCCCGAAGACTCTAGTTAGCAAACTGGTATTTAGGACATGATAGAGATTCTTCCTGTTAGCTTCTTTCCAGAGTGTTTATCTCCCTTCGGTGATCTGAAAAGAGATGGGAATGGTTCATTTTCTCTTTGGAAGCTGGAAGCTAGACAAGCCCCAGTTCTCTATAACCCTAACTCCACCCACCCCTTGCACATGTAATCGATTTCCATCAATGAGAAGAAAATCCCATACAATTAATCCTTTGAGTCTGGGTTAGATCCATAAAAGGAAATAGTGTATTTAAATATCATGCATACATATATGTGAATGTGTTAAAGGAGGCATTCTAGGCCAGAAGTAATGACACATGCCTTATAGTTTCTACTGCTAGGGAGGCTAGGCTGATGGATTTCTTCAGTTTGGATGCTCTAAGCTACAGTATAGCTAAAACCAATCAGGCATCTATGGTACCAATATGGTCAGTCCCTAGGAGGAGAGAGTCCCTTGGCTGCGTAAGGAAGGGTGAACCAGAACAGGTCAGAAAAATGGAGCAGGTTAAAACTTCCATTTTGGGATCAGATCCATAATGGCAGCTATACTTCCAGCCTGGGCAAGAAAGGGAGAACAAGCACTACTGCACCCCAAAAACGATAGTGCTCAAAATTATCCCCTCTGTAGGCCTCAATTTTTGACATGAGAAATGACCAAAAGCACATGTATAATTACTTCTATTGGAGGATGTTTTGGAGTGAATCATCACTGGAAATCATCGGGCAGGATATCTGTAAAGTTATATACCTAACTGACAAGTTTACAGTAGAAATTTCCTCTGAACCTTCAACTTACTAAACCAATTCAGCTATAAAACACTTATTGAAAAAATTATATTCACATTATCAAGTACTCTAATTTTAAGTGACTTAAGATAAAGTATTTCTAACTTTTCCCTTGAGTATTTATTACAAAGACTTTGAGTTTCTGGAAAGGAATATTTTAGCACTCATGATTTTCTTCCATTTTTTGAAAGTTTCCATAATATCACTGTGTTGTAAATATATGAAGGTTTTTTTCCTGCCTCTTGGAATTACTTCTGGCAACATTTATCAATAAAGAAAAAATGAAATAGAAAATTAAGGTTAGAAACTTACCTACCATTGAGAAAAATTGGAGTTTCCCTTGAATCTTCTATTTTGGCTGCTAACTCTGAGTTTAAAAGAGCTAGTGTGGCCATCTCTCCTACTTAAAATTTATGGATTTCATGGGGCAGCTAGGTGGCACAGTGGATAGGGCACCAACCCTGGAATGAGGAGGACCTGAGTTTAAATCTGATTTCAGACACTTACTAGCTATGTGACCCCAGGCAAATTGTTTAACCCCAATTACCTCAAAACAAACAAACAAACAAAAAATTTATGGATGTCAGAGTAAGAAATGCTGAAAGGGATAAGTTCAGAGTAACTTGTAAAGGCTTATATGAACTGATAAAGAGTGAAATGAACAGAGGCAGGAACACGATTCATACATCAAAAACATCATAAAGAAAAACAACTTAAAATTCTGATCAATGAAATGTCCAGCAGTGATTATATAGGACTAACGATTATCTATGGTACTCATTCCCCGAGAGAAAGGTCTAGATGCAGAAAGAGTCAAACATTTTTGGAAATGAACAATGTGGGAAACAGTTTTGTTTGACCTTGAATATTTGCTACAATTATTATTCATTTTCTTTTAAATTAGAGCGGGTGGAAGGGTGAAAGGGAGATAAAATAAATAGCATTTAAATGAAAAAATGCAATAAAATGAAAATAAAATGTGGAACATCTCATGGCAAAAAGTAAAGATGAATGTTGATACTTATCTGGGGAATTAGATCTATACAGGAAGGCCATCTGGGAAAAGGAATCAGTATAGTGATTCTTTACTAGAAGAAAATGAGCATCACCATATATTTTTAAAGGGCCAATCCAAGGGCTTTGACAATTTCACTTCTGTAAGACAGGTTTGTAATGAGTTGTTTTCCTGTTTGGACAGCTTTGTGTCTCATTTTTGTGAAGCCAGAACCAGATCTAACTAATTGATAAGTTTTGTTGCTTTCCCTTCAGAACATCTCTTGTATCTTGCCCTTCTATCTATTCACACTACAACCTCCCTAGTTTAGGTCTTTGTTGTTTTTGCCTAGACTTTTGCAGTAGAATTCTAATTTTTTACCCTACATCTAGCCTCTACTATCCCCTATTCATTTTCCACACAGCCGACAAACTAATATTACTAAGACATAAGTCTGACCATGTCATTTCCTTGCTTCAGTGATTCTCTATTGCCTTTAGGATAAATTACAGACTCCTCTGGTTGACATTCAAATACTAGCACAATCTGGCACCAACCCATCTTTCTAAACTAATCATTCATTACTTTCTATCACACATTCTGTTTTGCCCGAACTGGTCAATATAATAATTCCCATATATGACATTCTATCTTTCACCTCAGGGCTTTTGAATTTGCCTTCATTCATTCATGGAATACTCTCTCTCCTGCCTTTTGCCTTTTGAAACCTTTAGCTGTCTTCCACATTCAGCTCAGGCACTACCTTCTGCACAAGGCCTTTCTTGATTCCCACCATGGTTAGCGCCAACCCAAAAAAATACTTTGTGTTTATTTACTTGTATTTGTTTTGCTAATATGTGTATCTCCCCCTGATTAGAATATAAGCTGTTTAGGCACAGAGGATACTTTGTTTTTGTCAGCATCTCCATCATGTGCCTTTTATAGGAGGTACTTTACAAATGCTTATTGAATTGAATAGACTCAATGACACTGTTGTGAGCAAAGACCACCACTGCCTTTTGGAAGCAGGAAGGAAGGAAAGAAGCATTTATTTAGGTGCCTACTATGTGGCTGGCACTGTGCCAGGCACTTTATAGATATTGTCTCATTTGATCTGCACAACAATCCTGGGAGGTATGTGCTATTATCATCTCTATTTATCCTATGTATTGCTTTTTTAAATATATTTGATTGCTTGTTGTCTTTCCCATTAGATTGTAATCTCCTTAAGGGCAAGGACTGTCTTTTGACTCTTTTTTTATATGTGTTTAGTGCAGTGCTTGGCACATAGTAGGTACTTAATATTTCTCCTTATGCACCCCCATCCTTTTGAGGGCATGATATGTTTTCAATATCCTTATTTCAGATATCATAACTTTTCTTTTCTGCCTCATTAAGGGAGATCACAATTCTCAGCAGATCCTACCAAACTGGAAAGACTTTAAGTGTGGACCTGGTGTTAAACTGCATGTGTCATCAGAAGACCAAGCTAGTTATGATAGAAAGCTTCGTCACTATGTTGGTTAAAGAACATCAAATGTTTCAGGCACAGCAACTCTCTAAAATCATCTTACGGGGTCTACAGGGAAATAGTAAATATGGATGGAAGAAATCTTTATACTGACAAAATTACAGAGCCTTATAGTTAAGTATATTGAATAATTACTCTTCCATAAGATTTATCATTAAACATTCATAATGAGATAGCTATAAAGCCTGAATGATCAGAACATTTACTTTTGACGTTGTTGAATCATTTCAGTTGTGTCTCACTCATTGTGACCCTATATAGGGTTTTCTTGGCATAGATACAAGAGTGGTTTGCCACTTCCTTCTCCAACTCATTTTATAGATGAGGAACTCTGAGGGTACATTTGAACTTAGGTCTTCCTGACTCTAGGGCTGGCACTCTATCCACTGTGCCACCTAGCTGCCCCAACTTTTGACATTACTGTTCATATTTCTGTTTGCAAGAGAGGTAGTTCCTAGTCAATGTTTCATAAGTGAAGGATCAACATTCCTTCAACATGAATTCCTAAACCTTTGCAAGGATTTCCTACCCTCTTTATTGCAACCTCACCAATCCTCTCAAGATGTCCTATTTCTTCTAGACACCTATCCCTCCTTCCCTGCCCCCCTTTTCTAAATCTTTAGCCTTACTTTCATCTTATCCCTTGTTAGTTCTCCCTATCTTCAGATGTGACAATATGATCAGCACTTTTCCTAGACCCAATTTAAAGAGATCATCATTTACATGAGGATCTGACCAGTTTTAAATTGACAAAAAAATGAACATCATTAGATAATAAATTTAGAACTGAAAGAGACATTAGATGCCATCTAGTTCATACCCCTCATTTCATAAATGATGAAAGTGAGGCCAAGAGAACTTATATGACTTTTCCAAACTGACTATTGGTATTACTTTCCCACTTTAAATAAAGAAATGACAAGGACTTTGGAGTTCAGAGTTAACAGGCTTTGGAGAATAAGGTAGAAAGGGTATTAAGAAGATTCAAGGAAGTTGTAGGAGCATATCTATTTATCTATCTGTCATCTATCTTTCTATTTTTCTAACTTTCCTCAAAAATTGTATTCTAAGTCACTTTTTTTCTTTCTGAAAACTTCAGATACAAATCCTTTATGATAATCTGTGAGGGACTGTCTGATGTTGGCAGCTACCAGGTTGGGCGCTGTCGCAAGGGTAGGGTAAGATCTGGGTATTTTGGAAGTTGAGGCAGGGGCTGTGGTAGGCAGAGTCGTGGTGAACTGGGATGGGCTGGATATGGAGAAGCCCTGAGGCAATGGGCAGTGCTATGAGATAAGCTGGGTACAAGGAAGTAGCAGGAGCTTGAGCTCCTGAGGCAAGGGGCGGTGCCACGTGGGAGTGGGATGGCAGAGGACTGAGTTCCCTTTGCTTAGTCCCCTCCCTACATGCAACATCATCCCCAGACGCCTCTTGTGACCTTCCTGACTTCCTGGGTCACTTTGTGCAGCACTGACCCCAGACCCCTCCTGAGTCTGACTTCCTAGGTCATGTACTCTGTCTATGTGCTAATCCCAGACCCCTCCTTCCTATATCCGGTCCTAGCCTCCTACGTCACTCCCTCCCCCTTGGTGTGCTAAACTCAGACAGCCCCTTCCGGTATCTGACCCTACAATCATTGGCTAGTAAGCTGGCTGGGGAGGAGGGGCAAAGTAGGTTTTTAGGAACAAGCTTGGTCAGATCACACGCGCTCTCTCCTGGCTCCTGCCCTGTTGCTCTGGCCTTGCTGCTTGGGCTTGCTATGATGGCTTGCTGTGTTGGCCTCTGAATAAAGCTCTGGTGTTGGCACCTCCCGATGGTTCGTCTCTGTGTGGTTATCCGGCAGAGGACCGAAGACTCGAGTGTGAGTAAGACTCTGGTAGTGTGCTTCTTATAAGAGAAGCGGGTACTGGCGTACGGCCGGCAGAAGGTTGGCGTGCGGCCAGTACAATAATCTTCCATTTTTTGATAAATAATATTTTGTACTCTCTAAAATGCTTTCCAATTTTGTGTTGTTTACCTCTCTGGAAATGCTATTTCTTCAATATTTGATCATAAATTTTTAATAGCTTTCAGAGGTCCCTCCTATAAAACCTACTGAATCTTTGTCAGGACTTGATCTATCCTGGTCTATTATTTCACTTTCAGACATTCAGGATGCCTGTCAAGGGAATCCATTAGTAGCATTCTCTTCTTCATTTGTTTCTAGGCAGTTTTACCTGCTATAAAGCATCTGCTTTACACTATTTTAAAAATAATACACATATTTAAAAAAAATACACATATTTTAAAAATAAATTTAGCACATGATCATGGACCTATAAACTCTATGACTGTTTATTTTCTTTCTGGACCAACAACATATGCTTTTATAAATCATTCTAAGTGTTTATTATAATGCTAAGAAAAAAAAAAACAAATCAACCTCTCCTTTTCTATTAATAGCACTGCTTCAACTATCAAGAGACGTGAAAACCAGACCTTTGAGTATTGATGAACTCCTCTCCCTCTGGCAAGACAAGAACCTTATCTCCTAGTAGCCTTTCTAGATATTAATCATAATCTATGTTTAAATTATTGAAACAATAATTTTCTACTGCTTCTCTGGGGAAATAGTTGTCTATCTATGGAAATAAGTAAACTAAATTTCCTTTATTTGATACAAATATACTATAAAGCCTTCTTTATGAAATCCAATTATTCTAGAGAAAGCAATTTAACCTACACAGTGGATCAATAAAGTGAATGAAAAATGTATAATGCATATTTCCCAAACTATGATAAGCAACTAGACACACCTCATAGCCCCTCAAACAGATATGCAGATACATCTTGCAGAACCATAAAACTTTTAAGTTGGAACAATAATTGTCTATTCCAAGTCATATAAGTAAAATAATCTACTCTGCAACATACCTGAGCAGGGGACATCCAGCTTGTTTTTGAAGCCCTCCATTGGAGGTGAACCCAAGACAGTCTTCCTTCTGTCAGTCCATTCCTCTTTTAGATAGATATTGTTGTTAGGAAGTCTTCATTTACATTGAATGAATTTATCTTTCTTTGAACTTTCCCTTGTCTCTAATGTTCCTAGGTTTAGTCTCTGAGGTGAAGCAAAATGAGTCTGATGCTTTTTCCATATGACAATTCTTGAAGGCTATTATTATACCCTCTGTGTGTGTGTGTGTGTGTGTGTGTGTGTGTGTGTGTGAGAGAGAGAGAGAGAGAAAGAGATTGGGCAAATCACTTAACCCTGTTTGCCTCAGTTTCCTCATCTGTAAAATGAGCTGGAGAAGGAAATGGCAAACCACTCCAGTATCTGTGCCAAGAAAACCTTAAATGGGGTCACAAAGAGTTTGACATGATTGAAAACACTGAACATAAACTTGCACACATGTACATGTACATATGTGCATATATGTATACACAATATATGTGCACATGTTGTATATTTACATATTTGTGTATATGTGTGTATATACATACACATACATATATACACATATACATACACACATATATGTGTGTATGCACAAAGCAGCTTGTATGTGATATATACCACTTATATATGTGCATACATTTGTGCATACACATATTCATACACATATATAAACACATATATGTCTGTGTGTATGTGTGTGTATGTACACACACTGCTGCCTAGCTTCTGTCTTTTTCTTTTCCAGGCACACGGTTTCTCAATTCCTCAATTAATTCTCATTATGCATGGTAATTAGTACCATCTCTCATTCCTGGTGGCCTCCTCTGGACACTCAATAGCTTATCAGTCTTCTTCATAAAATCTGGTGCTCAATACAGAACACAATCCTTCAGATGTAATTCTTTTTCACGTATACAAGGTGTCCCAAAAATCTTAGTATAGTTTTTAGTTTTAATAACAAATATTTTAACCTTTAACATATTAAAATAGCACTAAGGCTTTTGGGACAACCTGTATGTATATATTTGAAATATTTTTATTTACCCTTATGTAAACACCCATAAATAATTTAATTAACCTGTGTATACATGTATAAAGGTATATATGTATATGTGCATACACAAATACATGAATGTGTGTGTATTCCTTGGCCATTTTATATACAAACACTATTTAGTTATGTTTTGTTCCATATGTCATGTTATATACAACATTATATATGCATGTGTGTTGTGGTTGTGGTTGGTCCTGTGTTCTTGAAGAGGACCATGACATCAGGAAGATGATGACATGACTTGCAATTGACTTTGATTTGAGTGAGAGAGGGCTGTGCAAAGTCACCAGCCTCACTTTCTCCCTGAAGGTCATCTGGGTCCGTGGCCAGATATGGATCAGGAAGACTGGAGATGGCCCAGAATGCAATGGGAGACCTTGGCTCTTTTAAGCTAAGGTCTTTTCAGGTTGTCACTTTGAGTGAGGCAATGCTCATTCAGTGAATAGGCCTCTCATGTATAGACATAATCACAATGATAAGCACACTCTCATACATTTACCTTTTCACACAGATATACAGTTTAATTAAGTTATTCATGTGTGTTTGGTTTTATAAATATAAACACATGCACACATACGTATGTATATTTGCATACTTATACATAATCACAATACTTAATACCTATAAATATACATATAATATATCATATATGAATCATATATTTATATATGTGTGTGTAGTCCCCATGAGAACAGCTAGATAGGCAATTAAAAATTTATCCTAACAAGTGAAAGGAGACCCATCAGGCAAGACTGCTATTGCCTAACTCTATTAAATTCTGGGTCTGCCACAGGCTGTCTGGTTTGACCCTTTCTCCTACTGTGTGCACCTAGGTGCTTCACTTCCCTAATGCTGGTCTGGTTCTAGTTTCTGATGTGGCTACCGCATGGATTGCCTGAATGTTTTAGACCTGTGGCTGCTATGGCCTTGGTGAGGGCTGCCTGAATCCTGAGCCCCGTCCTAATGTGATGGGAGTCAAGGTAAGGGGTGGGGGGAGTCCTGCTAAGACTGGTAACAAAGGAGATGAAAGCTTGAAAGATGATATTTGAAAAAGCAAAAGGAAAAAGTTTATAACCAAGAATGACATCAAGAAAAAAAAAATATAATCCTAAATAAGGTGGGGGCAGGGAGGGGCAAATAATTCTTTAATGAAATGGAGGTCTTTGAAGAATTTCTGGTAAAAGGGCCTGAAAAGATGAGAACTTTTGAAATGCAAATGCAGGAATAAAGAGATACAAAGAAAGGCAAATAAATTTGGTTATTTGAAAGGGATTAAACAATGATGTTTTTTGTTTTTTTTTACATTCTAATGAGGGAGAAAAACCATCCTCTCTAATCTTAATGTATTCAAGGGTCATAGAGGAAGTTAAAAAATATAGGAAGAAGGTCTAAGAATCTTTTTTGTATTGCTTTGGTAGTTTGGGGAAAAGAAGGAAATTAGAGTTAATGAGGAATCTTAGGAAAGGGAAAGAGGATGAAATACATTATTTCACTTCATATGGGTGCATGCGACAAAGAGTACACAAATACAAAAGAAGTGATGGAGGGAATGAACATTCCAGCATTTAAATAAGCATTCACATGCATTGACTCATTTGATCTAAACCAGACAAAGCTAGATTTAATACACAGTTTGATGGAGAAATACATTGGGAGAGAGAAGAGGGAAGTTTAAGAGGGAGGCCAGGGTTGATGAAAGTCAGAGGGTAGAATGAGGAGGCCATAAAAGGAAAGAAATGAAGAGTGAAATCATGTGATTATGGAGAAGAGAGAAGGGGCAATAGATGACCTCAATTAAAATCAACTGCTATTAAACACTCTCCTTTGCCTTTATCACTTTTTAAAAATGTAATTGTTAAAGAATTGGAGAGGGGAGGAAAATGTATGAGGAAAGGATGGAGGAAAATACTATATGAACAATTATAACCATGGACGTGAATGAAATAAACTTACTGTCAAAACAGAAGAGGAAAATAGAATGGATTAGAAAGCAGAATACAAAAATACTTCGTTTTTGAGAATCACACTTGAAACAAATATTCACACAGATTTAAAATGAGAAGAATCTATTATACTTCAATGACATTTTAAAAAGCATGGGTAGCAGTCATGATTCCAGACAATATAAGAGTAAAGACAGATATAATTAAAACAAAAACATAACCTAAGAAACTTCATTATGCTTAAGGGCACCACAGAAAATCAATCTACATCATATACACATATGCATGTATATATGCACATCTGCATATATATGTATGTGCATGCACACATGTGTATGTAGTTGCAGATACATATGTGCATACTATGCTGTTTACATATATGTATATATGCATATGCACCAAATAGCAAAGTATCTAAATATTTAAAAGAAAATTTATTTAAATTCTAGAGAGACATAAACATCATACTATAATAATGGAAGACTCCAATGCATACCTCTCATGTATAGCAAAATCTAACAAAAAGAAACAAGAAGGAAGTTAAGTACCTGAATAGAATTTTATAAAAGTTAGGTTTGAAGTATCTCTTGAAAGAATTTATCATCTAGGCAAGGAATCATTACAAAAAATTAACTTTATTGGGGCTTGAAAGCCTTATAAACAAAAAAAGAAAAGTAGAAATACTAAATCCACCCTTAATAAATTCAACAGAATAGACATTATATCCAATATATCTATTCTCCTTTGGAGAAAGGATTAAAAATTAATTAAAGACTAAATGATTTAATCCTAAAGAATTAATGGGTTAAGGAATCATTGAATAAAATAACAATAATGAGAAAACATTATCACAACTTTTGGAATTACAACAGATATGGTTCTTAGATGTATATTGATATCTCTGGTTTTTACCAACAAAAGAGAGAAAGAACAAATAAATTAATTGGGCATGCCTCTAAAAGTAACTACATAATAACTAAAACCATCAATTTTATTCCAAAGTAGAAATTTTAAAAATCAAATCACATATTAACAAAATTGAAAGAAAAAGCAAATCATTGAATTTATAAGCATAAAAAACTGCTTTTTAAAAAAGCTAGTAAAACAAATTGCCAGTCTCATCAAATAAGAGGGAAAAAATGTTGCATCAGAAATGAGGGGAATTCACAACAATTAAAGATGAGATAAAGCTGAGTATCAGAAACTTGCTCCTTTGCCCAACCCCCCACCCATCATTGAGAAGGCAAATAATTTGATATAAGTTATACACGTTTAGTCATGCAAAACACTTACATAATAGTCAGGTTGTAAAAGACTAATTATATTTTCCTCCATCCTATCCCACATCCTGTTTATTCTATTTTCTCTCTCTTTTCACCCTGTCCCTCCTTAAAAGTGTTTTGTTTCTGACTACCCCCTCCCCCAATCTGCCTTCCCTTGTATGCCCCCATTCTTTTATCCCCTTTCCCCTACTTTCCTGTAGGGTAAGATAGATTTCTATACCTAATTGAATGTGTATGTTCTTCCCTTTTTTAGCCAATTCTGATGAGAGTAAGGTTCATTCACTCCCTTTTACCTCCCCTCTTTTCCCTTCCACTGTAAAAGATTTTTCTTGCCCCTTTTATGTGAGATAATTTACCCCATTCTACCTCTCCATTTCTCTTTCTCCCAGTACATTCCTCTCTTACCCTTAATTTTATTTTTTTAGATATCATCCCTTCATATTCAACTCACACCTGTGCCCTCTGACTATATGTACTCCTTCTAACTACTCTAATAATGACAGAGATCTTAGGAGTTACAAAGATCATCTTTCCACATAGGAAAGTTTAACTTTAATAAATCCCTTATGATTTCTCTGTCATGTTTACCTTTTCATGTGTCTCTTGAGTCTTGTATTTGAAAGTCAAATTTTCTATTTAGCTCTGGTCTTTTCACAAGAATCTATTAAATTCCTCTATCTCATTGAATGGCCATTTTTTCCCCTGAAGAATTATAATCAATTTTTCTGGGTAGAAGATTCTTGGTTGCAATCCTAGCTCCTTTGCCCTCTGGAATATCATATCCTGAGCCCTCTGATACATTAATGTAGAAGCTGTTAAATCTTATGATATCCTGACTGTGTTTCCAGAATACTTGAATTCTTTCTTTCTGGCTGCTTGCAATATTTTCTCCTTGACCTGGGAACTATGGAATTTGACTATAATATTCCTGGGAGCTTTCATTCTGGGATTTGTCTCAGGATGTGATTGGTGGATTCTTTCAATTTCTATTTTCCCCTCTGGTTCAAGAATATCAGGGTAGTTTTCCTTGATAATTTCTTTATATTTAATTGCATTTGCCCCCCGCCCAAGGCAGCTCAATCTTGAGCTGAATACTTGGGCCTCCAAGGAGTCCAAGTAGAGGAGTGAAACAGAGCCACCCTGGGGTTTCTTAACCCTGTTTCATTTTCCCTTTGACTGGGAGTCAGAGGATGCTTCTATATAAAGAAGAAAGGCAACCTGAAAAAAAAAAGTGAACATAAAAATAAAGTATAGGCCTGCTTTTTATCTGAGGGTGCCCTGAACCTGAACGCTAACTGTGTTATGTGAGTAAGGTTGGATCATATTGAAAACAGAATGGATATTTTAAATATTATCTGTGTGAGAAGCCATTTAGTCCAATCCCTTTATTTTATAGATCAAGACTTGAATCCCAGAGCAATAATGCACATCAGAGGCAAGATTGGAACACAGATGTCTGACTCCAGAGCCAGGTATCTTTCTATTGTACCATATATTAGGAATTTAATTTTATTGGGAGAAGAGTATTTGGGTGGAGGGAACAGGGGTGTAGACCGGAAGCCAGCATTTGTTATACTCCTAAGGGAAACATTGAGAATAAATGCTATGATGTTGTTCAGTCATTGATTTTCTTGGCAAAGATACTGGAATGGTTTGCCATTTCCTCCTCCAGTGGATTAAGACAAGCTGAGATTAAGTGGTTTGCCTAAGGTCACATAGCTAGGAAATTTCTGAGGCTGAATTTGAACTCAGGTCTTCTTGGCTGAGCCTAGAACTCTATCCACTGTGCCATCTAATTTTAACTAATAAAGGAGAATTGATCAGTGAAGTAAAGAAGCAGCAAAGTGATATGTAGACAGAATGCTTAACCTGGAGTAAGGAAATCCTGAGTTCAAATTGTGACCATGCCCAAATCACTTAGCCTATCGTTACCTCAGTTTATTTATCTATAAAATGGGTGTATTAGATTAAATGATCACTCAGGTCCCTACAAGCTCAAAATTCATGATCCCATGATAATAAACACTACTGGAACCCTGAAAAAGTGACTATGGCATCTTGGAGTTTGTAATTATAAAGGACAGGAATGCTGTGCATACTCAGGTATATACATAAAACATCAGAAAGACATATTCTATTTTTTTTAATTAAAAAAAAGGCATATAGCATTCTATAGTCAGGAAGTCATAAAAAGAATTTAGCCTAGGGGATATGGAAGGCTCAAAAAAAGAATTTAGTCTCCACAATCAGAAATAATCTCAACAAGAAAGAAAACAGGAGTGTATTTAAAGAAACTAGTGTAACTGCACAGGGGAAGTCTGATGAGCTCAGATTTTATAAAAGATTAAAGGGAAGACAAATAACCAGAGCTGAACATGAAAGAATGGAAAAGCATGCTTTGGAGAACAGTAGAGAAGCTAAAGCCAAGAATTAGATGAAGCTTGTTTAAAAAAAAAAAGAAAGCAAAACAAGAGATCACAGAAGGAATTTAGTTGTGTTAGAAGTAAGGAGCTAGAAAAGATGGACATATACCCCATTCTGGAGAATTAGAAAACATGGTTGTGTGTGAAAGAGAGATAAAAACATTGGTAGATTGTTATTTTAATTTTATTTTGTTTATCAAGGATGAATAATAAATATTTAAACAAAAATGGTAAGAACACATCAAAACAAAAGCATGGTAAGAAGAAGTAAATTCAAGTATATATACCTACAGATTGAGAAAGCTTACATATTTAAGGGTGGAAAGCTGCATAGTTAATCTTTAAGAAATAATGGAGAGGGGGTGGAGCCAAGATGGCAGAGTGAAAGCAGTGACTTGCTTGAGCTCTCCCCCAAACCCCTCCAAATATCTATAAAAATGGCTCTAAAAAGTCCTAAAGCAGCAGAACCCACAAAAAGACAGAGCAACAAATTTCCAGCCCAAGACAGGCTGGATGGTTGATCAGAAAGGTATATTGCACCAGATGGAGAGAGGAGCACAGTTCAGCGTGGGTGTGCAGGCCACAGCAAACTGGGAGCAGGCCACAGAAGACTGAGTCACAGGTAGCTGTGGTGGTTTCCAGACCTCTCAACACACAATTCCAAAGAAAACTTAGAAGGTCAGTGGGAAAAGTCTGTTTCTGCAGTGAAAGAGAAGCTAGATCTCAGCCCTAGTTCCCGAGGGTGGCCCCGGGGCGATGGCTGCTTCCTGAGCTTCTGGCCCACAGACTGAGGGGGAATTGGGTGGCTGATCAGAGGGAGATTTCAGGGATCTCTTTGCCAGTGCTGAGGCAGGAATCTCTTGCTTTGTCCATGTTTGTGTCTAGGTCACAGTTCTGAGGGGCGGTCCTGGGGCGAGGAGGAGCTCTGGAGTGGTGAGCTTGCAGTGGTGGTGGAGAGAGAATCCACCTCACAGTTCCAAGACGGAAAAGAGTGCTTGTAGTCACTCATAGACCAGAGCACAGGCCAAGAAAGGAGTAAACACCTAGCCCCTTATCATACCACCTTGGAAGAACTGAAAATTTACAGGTCCCTAGAAGTATCTCTGAAAACATCTGTACAAATTACCAAAGGTTGGGACAGTACATTCTCCACACTGGAATCAGACCTCTATCTTAATAAAGAGTTTGTTATCACTCAAGTAATTGGTTGGGATCATGAGCAAACCTCGCAAGAAGTGTCAGATCATAAAATCTTTTTTTGGTAACAAAGAAGATGAAAACATACAACCAGAAGAAGAAAACAAAGTCAAAGCTCCTATATCTAAAGCCTCCAAGAAAAATATAAATCAGTCCCAGGCCTTGGAAGAGCTCAAAAAGGATTTTGAAAAGCAAGTAAGAGAAGTAGAGGGAAAACTGGGAAGAGAAATGAGAGTGATGCAAGAAAATCATGAAAAACAAATCAACAGCTTCCTAAAGGTGATCCCCCCCAAAAAATTGAAGAAAATAACACCTTAAAAAAGAGCCTAACCCAAATGGCAAAAGAGGTCCAAAAAGCAAATGAGGAGAAGAACGCCCTAAAAAGCAAAATTGGCCAAATGGAAAAGGAAGTCCAAAAGCTTACTGAAGAAAATACTTCCTTAAAAATTAGAATAGAGCAATTGGAAGCTTGTGATTTTATGAGAAATCAAGACACTGTAAAACAAATCTAAAAGAATGAAAAATTAGAAAACAATGTGAAATATCTCATTGGAAAAACAACCGACCTGGGAAATAGATCCAGGAGAGAGAATTTAAGAATTATTGGACTATCAGAAAGCCATGATCAAAATAAGAGCCTAGACATCTTTCAAGAAATTATCAAGGAAAACTGCCCCAATATATTAGAACCAGAAGACAAAATAGAAATTTAAAAAATCTACTGATCTCCTCCTGAAAGAGATCCCAAAGACAAACTCCTAGGAATATTGTAGCCAAATTCCAGAGTTCCCAGGTCAAGAAGAAAGTATTGCAAGCAGTCAGAAAGAAACAATTTAAGTACTGTGGAAACACAATCAGGATAACACAAGATTTAGCATCTTCTACATTAAGGGACTGCAGGGCATGGAATATAATATTCCAGAGGGCAAAGGAGACAGGCTTACAACCAAGAATCACCTACCCAGCAAAACTGAATATAATCCTTCAGGGGAAGAAATGGTCATTCAATGAAATAGAGGACTTTCAAGTATTCTTGATGAAAAGACCAGAGCTGAATAGAAAATTTGACTTTCAAATCCAAGACTCAAGTGGAACATGAAGAGGTAAACAGAAAAAAGAAATCATAAGAGACTTATTAAGGTTGAATTGTTTACATTCCTTCATGGAAAGATGATATTTGTAACTCATTAGACCTTTGTTAGTATTAGGGTAGTTGGAGAGAAAAATTATGTGTATGTATGTAGATAGATAGATACATAGATAGATAGATAGATAGATAGATAGATAGATAGATAGATAGATAGATAGATAGAGGGCACAGGGTGAGTTGAAGATGAAGGAATCATATCTGGAGAATAAAATTAAAGGGTGAGAGGATTATACTGGGAGGAGATAGGTAGAGGTAGAATGGGGTAAATTATCTCACAAAAACAGAAAAGAAAAAAGATCTTACAGGGGAGGGGAAACAGGGGAAGGTGAGAGGGAATGAGTGAATCTTATTCTCATTAGATTTGGCATAAGGAGGGAATAACATACACACTCAATTGGGTTTGAAAATCTGTCTTACCTTACAGGAAAATAGGGGGAGAAGGGGACAAGAGAGCAGGGGAATTATAGAGAGGAGGGCAGATTGGGAAAGAGAGTAATCAGAAGCAAATACTTCTGAGGAGGGACAGGGTTAAAAGAAAGAATAGAATAAATGGGGGGGTGGGATAGGATCAAGGGAAATAGAGTTAGTTTTTTACAGCATGACTACTGTGGAAGTGTTTTGCATAACTGCACATGTATAACCTATATTGAGTTGCTTGCCTTTTCAATGAGGGTGAGTGGGGAGGGAGGAAGGGAGAACATTTGGAACCCAAAGTTTTAAAAACACATACGTTTAAACTTTTTTTTTCACATGCAGCTGGGAAATAAGAAATATAGGAAATGGAGTATAAAAAGTTATCCTGCCCTACAGGAAAGTAGAAGGGGAAGGGGATAAAAGAAGGGGGGGAGATAGAAGGGATGGAAGATTGGGGAAGGGATATTCAGAATGTATGCCATCTTGGGGTGGGGGGAGGGGTGAGAAGGGGCGAAAATTTGGAACTCAAAATCTCATGGAAGTAAATGTTTAAAACTAAACACAAATAAATTAAATAATTATAATAAAAATAAAAATAATAAAAAAGAAAATAAAAAAGAAAGAAAGAATGGAGAATAGGAGAACAAATAAAAATAAATGAACATTTATTATTTGTCAGGCACTGTGTGAAGTGCTGAGGAGAGTCATTGGAAAATGGAGGGAGACAAATGCTCCAATTTACTAAAGTAGTGGAAAAGTGCATTCAGGAACATCGTTTTCTGCCAGGATCCTGGAAAGAAAAGTAGTCACCATGAGTTCAATAAAAGCAAGGCATGCAAGTGAACCTCCCTTTAATTTTTGTAAGTTACCAGATGGGTAGGCCAGCTGTATTCCATAGACACAAGATAGATGTCAGCAAGGTATTATGGAACTTTTCATCCTCCTCAATCCTTGTCTATGTCTTCCTGTAGTAATTTAAAGACAATGTAACCAAGATACTGTTTTTAAGCTCCTGAAAATGAACTCTGCAAATTTAATTGGAACTGAGACCAGCTCGCAATAGTGCTTCTTTAAGCTACCTAGAAATTTAAGTTTCTCCAAATTCTTTCCTTCTGATACTGGACAATTTTTTTAAAAATTAATCCTTCATTTCTGTTTTCCTCAACATTGTTGCTATTTGAGCAAAGGGATTGAAGGGTTTTTTAAAATTTTATTCTGTGTAATTTCTCCCTACATCTGTTGTTTTGGGGAGACTAACTCATATAAAGTAAGGTTCTATGAATTTTCAGAAACTGAAAATAAATTTTGGCCACAGAAGATACAGAATTTTTCTTTTTTCACTTACCACAGTCTGAAAATAAGATGACATAAAATATGAAGCTTTCATCTATACCTATTTTTAACAAAGTATAGTTTTTCCTATTTAAATTAAGTCCCCTTTTCCTACTAGGGAATACATGAAATCTCATTCCTATTTACATTTTTGAGAGCATAAAGACAATAATATTAAGTGTCTATCATGTGTCAGTTACACTGTGCTGAAATAGACACCTTCGTTGTGGGTTTTCTTTGTTATTTCTAGTATAGACTGTTGACTTGCTGCCTCTGTTCTCTCCATTCTCCTATCTCCTTGACAACACTGCCAAGATAATCTTCTTAATATATAGGCTTAATCATAAAATCATCAGTGGTTCTCTCTTTCTTCCCAAATAGAAACACATTCATCAGCCTGGTATTGAAGGCTGTCAAAAACCTACTCTTGCAGCCTTATTTAATTTCAATTCAATTCAAAACCCATTTATTAAACATGACCTATTTATAAAGCCTGGTGCTTGATACTTAGGATGCAAAAACAAAGCAGTCCATGAACTCAAGGACTTTATATTTTGCTTTAGCATATAACATGATAAGAAAATACAAGGAAGTCTGAGGAAAAAGAGTGTATAACTAACACTACTCTCCTTCATTAACTCATGTTTCTGTGAAATTTGACTGCCCATGGTGCCCTAGGCTAATTCTATCCTTTCCTTTTTCTGTGTTTTCATGAATGCTATCCTTATCTTAATAGACTGAAGTATTCCCATCCTTCAAAACCCAACAAAAAGGATACTTACTTTATGAAGCTGGATTACTTTTTGCTTTCTTCACTGAGCAATGATTCCCTCCCTCCCCAAATTTTTCATTACATCCTATTAAGAGATTTCCAGATTAGACACCCTAGCAATCGATGACACACAGTTACCTACTACCTACTAGAAATCCTGGAAACCTAATACCTTCCTCTTCCCCCTTGCTTTAACCAGAAAACTAGTTATCAGCAAAGAGTGGACCCCACTATGCCAAGTTAACCAGAGTTGGAACAAGTATGAATAAGGGAGAAATTCTTTGAATCAAGGCTCTGTACCCCAACAAATGACACTAGTAAGATCAAAGAGGCAACTTTCTCTCATGAATGGAGCAAGATCCCTTTGATTCAAATCATACTCCTTCCTTGGAAAAGGACACCATCTACCTTAAGAGGGCTTTAGAACTAACAGCATTTATAATCCACCTTCTATAGTGTACTCTTCATATCCCAGGAAGGGAAATTTGAGAAAAATTAGACTCTATCAAGAAAGAACATGACCAGGTTGATGTGGTCCAAACAGAATATAAGTAGCAGGTAGCATTTTCCAAAAAGACAAGTCTTTGGCAATCTTTCTTTTATTTGTATGATCTCTCATTTCTTTAAAGATAAGGAGAAAACCTAAGAATTTACTGGCTCTTCTCCTTACCTTTCATTCTGCTCTATAGAAGATCATTGCAAACTATGATTCCCTAGGTAAAACAATTGTAGGCCTTTAAAAGATTTGTGGCTTTTACCTTGCATAGTTATAAAATGCACCTGTCTTATCACTGGACTCCATGACTCTGAAAGTGGGGAATGCACCATTTTAATTTGTATGTCCCCAATACCTGTGCCACTCTGAGTTTCATAGCTTCAGAAGCATTTCTGATCAACTGACCATAGCATTTCAGAGTTTAAAAATAAGAGAGGCAGAGCTATGATGGTGGAGTGAAAGCAGGGACTCACTTGAGCTCTCCCCCAAACCCCTTCAAATACCTCTAAAAAGTGACTCTGAACAAATTCTAGAGTGGCACATCTCACAAAGAGAAAGAGTGAGGCAGATTTCCAGCCCAAAACAACCTGCAAGGTTGACAGGAAAGGTCTGTTGCACCTGGCTGAGAGAGGAGCATCCAGCACACAGGGCTCAGTGCAGACCTGGTCTAAGCAAAGCCAGGGCAGGCCCCGGCGACTGAATCACCAACAGCAGTGGTGGTTTCCAGTCTTCTCAGCCCACAGACTCCAGAGACAACTTAGAATGACAATGCGAGGGGTCTGTCAGAACTGGGTGAGAGAGAGAAACACAGTGTAGGGGTGCAGGGCATGCCAATACAGCCCCAGCACCGGCAAACCAGGAGCAAGCCTCGGGAGCAGCTCACTGACTGAATGTTTGAAAGTCGCCCTTTTAGACTTCTGGGAGTCAAGATGGCAGAGTAAGCAGGAAGTCCTTCTTACCCTCCCTTTTGACCTTGAAAAACCCAGAGAATATTGCCCTAGGGAAAAAAAAATCCTGAAATAGTGGAGTCAGTAGAAAGACCAGATATAGCAATCTTTTAGCTCATAAGACTAGGGGGATTAATGGGAAAGGTCCCTCTTGCTGTGGCTAAAGGGGACCAGTACAGGAAAGGAGGCATACCAGCAAGCCAGTGGCAAAGCCCACCTCAGCAAACAAGTAACCAGACTTCTATTCCTCAGCACAAGAAAACTGGGACAGAGCCCCCTGTGCCACAGAAGAAGAGATCAGCTTTAAAAGCTAGAAAAAAGGCAACAACTTGAGCAAGAAGCAACACAGAAAAACAATGACCATAGAGAAGTATCTTGGTGACAGAGAAGATCAAAACACAAATTCAGGAGGGGACAACATCATCAATATACCCACATCTGAAACCTCAGAGGGGAATATGAACTGGTCTCAAGTCCAAAAAGCCTTCTTGGAAGAACTCAAGAAGGATTTTAAAAGTCAAATAAGAGAGGGAGAAGAAAAATGGAAAAATTCCTTTAAAAGTAGAGTTGACAAAATGGGAAAAAAGTACACTGAAGAAAACAACTTCTTAAAAAATAGAATTTATCAAATGGAAAAGGAGGCACAAAAACTCACTGAAGAGAAAAATTCCTAACAAGTAAAATGGGCCAAACAGAAAAGGAGGTATAAAAGCTAACTGCAGAGTTTAAAAATAAAAGGTATAATCTGATATAACACTTGTGGTTTATAAATAAAGAAACTGAGTCACAGAAAGGTTAATGGTTTACCCATTTTCCACAGCTAGAGTATGAAATAATGATATATATTTACATACCACTCACAAAGCATTCCTTGGTTTTCATAGATAGACAGATATATGTACACACACACACAAACACACACATATGTATATGTATATATACCTACATATACATTTATGTGTATGAATATATGTATGAATATATAATAACAATAATAATAACATATAAATGAATACATACACATTGTTACAAATGGAGAAAGGAAAGCACAAAGAGATATAGGATTTGAATTATTCCATCCTCTAATGAGTCAGAAAAAAGATCCAGGGAAGGAACCCAGGCCTTCTGATCCCCTAGTTGGTGAAAATAGGTAGAATATAGAATTTTATATGATTGAATTTATAGCCATCATCTCATTCTTTTTACCCTTCCATCTTGAAGTTTTTCATTCCTCTCTCTAACACAAAAATGTACACACACAGACACAACATATGGTGATCCCATCTCCCATATGACTCATAGGTTCATAGATCTAGACCTGGAAATCACCTTAAAAGCCATTTAGTCTAACACCCTCATTTTACAAATAAGGTACCTGAGCCCGAGGGAGGTCACACAGGTAGTAGACATCAGAGGCAGGACCGGACTCCAGAACAATGTCTCACACTTCATGGATATTCTAGTAGCGTTGGAGATGGGGCCGTGAACAGATTTCACAGAATGAGATTTAGGGGACACCAAAACACTGACCCACATCAATCTCAAGCTTTTATCTCCAGGCCATGGAAATTCATATGGCTCCATAAGGGTCAGAGAACAGAGGAAGCCTGCCATTTGGCAGAGGTGAAGTCTATGAGCTGCTACATCCCTTTCTTCTTTTCGCTATTGCAGTTTTGTCATCCAGAATGGGTTCCTCCCTATTGCAGTTTGGTTCAGAGGAATGGATAAAAGGTTTCTGTTCTCCCTCCCTCCATGGTATTTTTACTGAGATGTTCACAAATGATCTGTCATAATGTGAAAGCAGTTCCAAACTTTGTCTAGGGATCTATGATTTTTGAAAACTTAATGTGTCCAGTGTTAGCTGCATGAAACCACCCATGTTGTAAATAGGGAGGAAAACATTTCATGTCCAGTCACTAATGCATTCTTTCATTCTTTGATGCCTACCATTGCTTCACATTAGACACTGAAGGCTAAGGACCTTTGCTGTCAAAATACAGAGAACAAAGCCCTCTCTCTTCCACTTGTCTATGAGTACACCTGCCTGTTGGAGCTATTATTTAATTTACGCATTGAAAAAATCACAGCAAGAACTTTCCAAACATGTCTTCCATCACGAATATCATAGGACTCAGATATGGTTTTGAGTCATATAATTGGCTTTGGATATTCAACCCTGAAGGGTAGCAGTGGTTTAGCACTTTGCTTCACATTAATGCCACTCATTTCAGATTACTCAGAGAAGGCATAACCTTGATGTGCACCATCAGTCTTGTCATAAAGGTACATAGCTACTGTGGGGGAAACTTTTTCTAAATGGCTAATAGTTACCTGTAATTAAGCCACTAAATTTATTTAAATCCCTGCTCCAAGATAATCTTTACTGAGACAAACATCATTTACAAATGATTTATCTCTGTTATTCTTTTTGCAGCAAAGTAAGTAGGAGAGCTATCTCCCTCCCCATTCCAACTAATGAAATTAGGACCCAAAGTGGGTGAAACCACTTAATATCACATAGCAGTTGAGTGGCAGAATCAGGACTCAAGCCCAGGTATTCTGGATCTTTGGATAACCTGAAAACTCTTTTTATGCACTACAGCTCATTTCAATGTAGTGTCTCTCTCAGACGCGTGCGGACACACACACACACACACACACACACACACACACACAAATACATAAACACTTCAGTGCTGTCAGATAATGGGGGAGAAGAAAGTTGGAGACTGCCAGGAAGTCACAGAGTGGGGACATCTGAAGAGAGTGGTAGCTGGACTCCTTCCCTGAGGGGTAGGGCAGGAAGGTGAAGAGAGCCTTTTCTTCCTGGCATAGCCTCATAATTTTGACAGCTCAGCATCTCCAATTGCTATTGTTCCTGCTCTTATTTTGAATACCATTAAAATGGGGTTTGAGCCTTATACCTTTATATCAAGCCTCTATCTCCAGGCCTAGTGTGAATAGCCAGATGTCTCTTGTTTGTCTTTGACTGAGTTCCTGCCATTGAGTTCTCTTCTAAACCTTTTGGGATTGGTGTCCTCTCTAGGATTCCCAAAAAATGAAGATCTTGTTCTTGAAATCTAGTATCTAGGATTCAATGGTCAGTCTGACTGAACCAGCAAAGGGTTATCAGCGTTATCTAAAGCAGTCCAATAGGACTTTTGCTCCAATTTGTATTTCCTCCTTACCTCCATGTCTTAGACTCCTTAGCTTAATTGAAAGGCCAGCTCAAATGCCAGCTTTTTCATGGGATCTCCTTTACTTTTCCCAACTGTTGATGCTTCCTCCCCCACAAATTACTTGAAATTTTTATTATATATACTTATTTATGCACATATCATCTTTCCCAAAAGAATGTAAGCTCCTTCAGGACAGGAATTGTTTTATTTTTGTTTCCATATTTCCTCATACCTAGCTCAAAGAATGTAGTAGGTACTTCCTAAATGCTTGTTAATTGGTTACCACTTCATCAATAAAGGTGCTTTATTTGCAAGAATATTCATTGGGAACAAGTTCCATCAGACCATAGACAGCTGTGGCTCCCATAATTCTTGAAAACTGGAACATATGGTAACAGCTTCTGCTAATGGTAGAATGATCAGTTGGGTGTCTGACTGATGTACAGTTGGGTGTCTGACTGATGTATAGTTAGCACTTTCAGCAGCCGTACAGCTTGGACCAAAATAAATTGCTGCCTGGCACTTTTCTCTGGCCTTGATACAGCTTGGGGCCTTCCATTCAAGATAATGGACTATTTTTTATACAGATTCTAGTAGCACAATTCAACCAAAGTCACAGTGCTGAATCAGTTAGCCATTGCTATTACAAAATTATCTAACCCTATGACAAGCAACGGGAAGCTTTAATCATACATAAATATTTTGGAACTCTTCAGTGATAATCTTTTAGATCCAGCCTACACAATCTGTGGCACACCAAAGGATTTTGTGTGGCCTGCAAAAAATGTAAAGGATTTTTAGGGGGCTACCCGAAATCCACGGGCCGCAGGTTGTGCAGGCGTGTTTTAAATGAAGGCCTGCATTTCCTGTTATATTATAAACCAGTCATTCTAATTGCAGAATTGTAGCACATGGCATACAATGTGAGGTAAGCACTTTGTTTTGGAGGTAGGGACTGTTCGAGAATAGATGTAGGATACAAATATAGAAAGGAAGTACCAGGGGGTATTTCTCTGTGTGTGTGTGTGTGTGTGTGTGTGTGTGTGTGTGTGTGTGTGTGCTTGTAGCCCATGTAGGTTATGTGTATCCACATGAATCTGTCTAAAAACAGATCATAGGGAAGAATGAATAGCTATCTCTACAGTCTGCTCAACAGAGCCTTCTCTAAGAGAGACTTCAAATCTTGCTAGCCTGGGATCAGAAGTTTGGGGCTATTTGGATGGCCGCTTTGCTTTCCTCAAAGAAAGGGTGCTAAACTGTAATTAAATGTATATGTCCCCCCTTCCTAAATAGTGTACATATAAGGGAAAGATTTTTAAGTTCAAGCTTTCTCGTGGTCACTATTCCTTTAATGGCAAAGGAATGCCATGAGTAATATGTTTGAAAGCTTAACTCCTTTCCCACTAAATGCCAGTGATACCCAGATCACCACACATAGTGAAAAACACATAAACCCTTTTAAAAAAGGCAAAAGCAAACAAAATTCAGAGAAGCTTTATGGATTTGAATATATCCAGACTATACATAGAGTGAAAGGACTATTCTGCTGGGAGCAAGGAATCTGAGACAGAGAGAGAGAGACAGAGAGAAAGAGAGAGAGAGAGAGAGAGAGACAGAGAGAGAGACAGAGAGAGACAGAGAGAGGCAGAGAGACAGAGAGACAGAGAGAGACAGAGAGAGACAGAGAGAGACAGAGAGAGGGAAAGAGAGAGAGAGATACAGAGATTTTGTGTGTGTGTGTGTGTGTATTAGAGAGTACCTGATCTCACCCAGGAAGAAATTCCCTGAAGTTTTTATTTTGGTAAGCTGGGAATAAGGATGTCCTCTATGTATCATCTTTTTCCCAGAGTCTTTCTCTCCTGCCAAGGATAACTTCCTGAAGGAAACGTGGAGCCCCTTATGTCCTGTCTCAAAGCTAGAACTGAAGGAGGAGGAGTCTCCTCATGCTCTCACAACCTCCCTCCCTCCCTGCCTCATGCAGGCTTAGAGAATTGGGTGATTATTCTTTCTGTTAATGAGTACAGTCTTATGAAAATGGGGCTGAGCTGTGGATTACAGAAGCAATTCCAGTGAGTTTGAGTATTTTACGTTTTTGAAAATATTCCTCAATTTCTTTTGAGTTCTCAGATTTGTTTGCATTTAAATGTTCATAGTGTTGTTGTTTTTCCACCCTTTAGTCATGTCCAACTCTTCATGACCTGGACTATGCTGTCCATGAGGTTTTCTTGGCAAAGACAGGAGTAGTTTGTTATTTCCTTCTTCAGTGGATGAAGGCAAACAAAGGTTAAATGACTTTCGCAGGGTCACCTAGCTAGGAAGTGTCTGAGTCTGGATTTGAAGCCTGGCTCTAGGTCTAGAACTCTATCCCTGAACCATATAGCTGCACCCTTTCCCATCCCCTCACTTTCTTCCATTCTTTTCTTCTGAAGTCATGTCTGACTCTTCATGACCCCATTTGGGGTTTTCTTGGCAAAGATACCAGAATGATTTGCCATTTTCTTCTACCAGTCACAGCCGACTCTTCATGATCCCATTTGGGTTTTTTTGGCAAAGATACTAGAGTGGTTTGCCATTTCCTTCTTCAGCTTATTTTGCAGATAAGAAAACTGAGGCAAACAGAGTTTGCAAGTGACTTGCCCAGTGACACAAACCTAGTAAATGTCTGAGGTTGGATTTGAACTTGGGAAGACAAGGCTTCCTGACTCCGGGGCTGGCACTCTATCCACTACCCCACCTAGCTTTCCATGCATAGTAGCATCTACTAATTATTTTTATTTCTTCTGGTTTTGTTGTGATTTCACCTTGTTCATTCAATATTGTGTAGATTTAATTTTTCTGCCCTCTTGTTTTTAATCAACTTGGCTAAAGGTTTATAAATCATGTTAGTCTTTTTTAGTTTTATCATGTCTATACTCTTTTCAGCATATCTATTTTTTCCTCCAATTTTCAATCTCTTTCTCACATATATATGTCTTTTTTGTCAATGGTTTAATTCACTGGATAAAAGTTGTTTTTTGTTTTTTGTTTATTTTATTTTATTTTATTTTTTATTGTTTAGTCTTTTTAAGTATTATTCAATTCTTTCTCACCCCAGTTAGGGTTTTCTTGGCAAAGTCAGTCGAATAGGTTGCTGTTTCCTTCCCCAGCTCATTTCATAGATGAGGAAACTGAGGCAAATGACATTGAGTGATTTGCCCAGGGTTACATAACTAGTATGTGTCTGAGGCTGGATTTGAACTCCAGTCTTCCTGACTCCAGACCCACCACTCCATCTAAGAACTCCCTACCTGACCCTGAAAGAACTTAGAGATTGTAGTTTATCTTTATCATTGATTCTTCCTTCTTGGACATTTTGCTTTACAACATGGTTTAAGTCCATAGAGAGGTAGCCATTTGTGTTGTCTCCATAATATGAGGAAAATGTTTTCTAAGCTCTACAGTTATTAATGAATCTGAGGTATTGTCATCAAGCACAACACATTAGATGGATATTGGAACATGCATTTCCTCTGTCCCAAAGATATTCTTTATCCAAATTGCTTGAAGAGTTGGACCTATAACACACTGTATGAATTGAGCTTTAAGAGTTGGTCACTGAGGGTCAGCTAGGTGGTGCAGTGGATAGAGCACAGGCCCGGATGTCAGGAGTCCCTGAGTTCAAATCTGGCCTCAGACCTAACACTTGACATTTACTAGTTTTGTGACCCTGGGCAAGTCACTTAACCCAAATTGCCAAAAAAAAAAAAAAAAGAGTTGGTCACTGAGAGCACCAAGGTTTTCTTATGGGAATGTCTTTACTAGCGCAGCTGATTAACTTCAAGGAGTAGAAAATGTATTGATCCTTTTTTATTTCTTTTATAAAGGTAAAGACTTGGACATTCTGTTAGCTCTAAGTCTAAGAAACTTAGATGTTTTTGTACATTATTATGTAGATATAAAAATATGTTGATTATTTCCACTTTATCTTATCAATATCTTATTTGTACATAGTTTTTGTTGTTGTTGTAATCCCCATTCAATTGCTAACTTCTTGAGAGAAGGGACTCTCTTTTTCTTTCTTTATATCTCTAATACTTAGCATGGTACCTGGCACATGATAAATAATAAATAATAATAAATCCCTGCTGATTTGACTAACCAGAAATAGTGATTGAGAGCATGAAGTACCAATTGTTGTTGCCATTTTAGGATATTCTTTTCCTAGATATAGGCATGTTCATATACTTATTGAAAACTTTTGCTTTAAGAGACTGGTTTATATTGAGGGTTAAGGGATAATTGAATTTAATTACGCATTTATATAATGTAAGAACCAGAAATCTTCTTTGGTATGATTAAAATGTTGTAAATTACTTACTTTGGTATGTACCACTCTTACTTCAAAAAAAATGAACTTTTAACTGAGATATTTAACTCAGATATAAAAATAATAATTTTTTTAGTAAAAATAAATTATCTTTAAAAATAGTCTTTTTTATTTTATTTTTCATTTTTAGTTTTCAACATTTACTTCCACAAGATTTTGAGTTGGAAATTTTCACTCCATCTCTTCCCTCCCCTCACCCCAAGATGGTATACATTCTGAATACCCCTTCCCCTAGTCTGCTTTCCCTGCTATCTCTCCCCTCTTCCCCTTCTTTTTTCCTGTAGGGCAGGATAGATTTCTGTACCCCATTTCCTGTATTTCTTATTTCCCATTGCATGTGAAAAAAAAATTTTTAAACATGTGTTTTTAAAATTTGGGGTTCCAAATTTTCTCCCTTCCTCCCTCCCCACTCACCCTCATTGAAAAGGCAAGCAACTCAATATAGGCTATGCATGTGCAGTTATGCAAAACACTTCCATGGTAGACATGCTGTGAAAAACTAACTCTATTTCCCTTAATCCTATCCTTCCCCCCGCATTTATTCTATTCTTTCTTTTGAACCTGTCCCTCCTCAGAAGTATTTGCTTCTGATTACCTCCTTTCCCAATCTGCCCTCTTCTCTACCATCCCCCCAGTCTCTTCCCCTCCTATTTTCCTGTAGGGTAAGACAGATTTCCATACCCTATTGAGTGTGTATGTTATACCCTCCTTAAGTCAAATCTTATGAGAATAAGATTCATTCATTTCCTCTCACTTTCCCCCAGTTCCACTCCACTGTAAGAGCCTTTTCTTTTCTGGTTTGTTTGTTTTTTTTTGTGAGATAATTTACCCTGTTCTACTTTTCCCTTTCTCCTTCTCCTAGTATAATCCTCTCTCAACCTTTAATTTTATTCTCCAAATAAGACCCCTTCATCTTCAACTCACCCTGTGCCCTCTATCTATTTATCTATCTATCCATCTACCTATCTAACTATATATATATATACATATATATGTATATATATATATATATATATATACACACACATATACATACATATAATTTTTCCCCTCCAACTACCCTAATACTGACAAAGGTCTCATGAGTTACAAATATCATCTTTCCATGCAGGAATGTAAACAGTTCAACCTTCATAAGTCTCTTATGATTTCTCTTTCCTGTTTACCTCTTCCATGTTCCACTTGAGTCTTGCATTTGAAAGTCAAATTTTCTATTCAGCTCTGGTCTTTTCATCAAGAATGCTTGAAAGTCCTCTATTTCACTGATTGACCATTTTTTCCCCTGAAGAATTATACTCAGTTTTGCTGGGTAGGTGATTCTTGGTTGTAATCCTATCTCCTTTGCCCTCTGGAATATTATATTCCATGCCCTGCAGTCCCTTAATGTAGAAGCAGCTAAATCTTGTGTTATCCTGATTGTGTTTCCACAATACTTGAATTGTTTCTTTCTAGGTGCTTGTAATATTTTCTCCTTGACCTGGGAACTCTGGAATTTGGCTACAATATTCCTAGGAGTTTTCCTTTGGGAATCTCTTTCAGGAGGAGATTGGTGGATTCTTTCCATTTCTATTTTGCCCTCTGGTTCTAAAATATCAGGGCAGTTTTCCTAGATAATTTCTTGAAAGATGATATCTAGGCTCTTTTTTGGATCATGGCTTTCAGATAGTCCAATAATTTTTAAATTCTCTCTCCTGGATCTATTTTCCAGGTCAGTTGTTTTTTCCAATCAGATACTTCATATTGTTTTCTAATTTTTCATTCTTTTGGATTTGTTTTACAATGTCTTGATTTCTCATAAAGTCACTAGCTTCCAATTGCTCTATTCTAATTTTTAAGGAAGTATTTTCTGCAGTAATCTTTTGGACTTCCTTTTCCATTTGGCCAATTTTGCTCTTTAAGGCATTCTTTTCTTCATTGGCTTTTTGGACCTCTTTTGCCATTTGGGTTAGGCTCTTTTTTAAGGTGTTATTTTCTTCAGTATTTTTTTGGGTCTCCTTTAGCAAGCTGTTAACTTGCTTTTCATGATTATCTTGCATCACTCTCATTTCTCTTCCCAGTTTTTCCTCTACTTCTCTTACTCACTTCTCAAAATCCCTTTTGAGCTCTTCCAAGCCCTGGGACTGATTCATATTTTTCTTGGAAGTTTTGGATGTAGGAGCTTTAACTTTGTATTCTTCTTCTGGTTGTACGTTTTGATCTTCTTTGTCACCAAAGTAAGATAATATAGTCTGACTCTTTTTGCACTGCTTGCTCATGATCCCAACCAATTACTTGAGTTTTAAACTCTTTGTTAAGGTAAGGGTCTGTTTCCAATGTGGAGAATGTACTGTCCCAAGCTTTGGGGGTTTGTACAGCTGTTTTCAGAGATACTTCTAGGGACCTGAAAAGTGTCAGTTCTTCCAAGTTGCTATGATAAGGGGAGAGGTGTTTCCTCTCCACCGCCACAACAAACTCCACCACGCCAGTGCTCCTCCTCGCCCCAGGACCACCCCTCAGAACTGTGACCCAGATCCAAGCACCAGTAAAGCAAGAGATTCCTGCCTCAGCACTGGCAAAGAGATCCTTGCAATCCCCCTCTGATCGGCCACCCAATTCCCCCTCAGTTTGTGGGCGGGAAGCTCAAAAGCCAGCCATTGCCCTCAGGGCAGCTGAGATCTAGCTTCTTCTCTCACCGCAGTCACAGACTTTTCCCACTGACCTTCTAAGTTGTCTTTGGTGTTAGTAGGTTGAGAAGTCTGGAAACTGCCACAGCTGCCTGTGATTCAGTCCTCTGAGGCCTGTTGCAGGGTTGCTATGGCCTTCATGCTCATGCTGCACTGTGCTCCTCTCCCTTCCCGGCATGATATACCTTTCCAATCAGCCATCCTGGTTGTCTTGGGCTGGAAATTTGTTTTACTCTGGTTTTTTTGGTGTGTTCTGCTGCTTTAGAATTTGTTTAGAGCCATTTTTTGTAGGTATTTGTAGGGGTTTGGGGGAGAGCTCTAGCAAGTCACTGCTTTCCCTCCGCCATCTTGGCTTCGCCCTCTAAAAATAGAGTCTTAAGGGGCAGCTAGGTGGTGCAAGGGATAGAGCAATGGCCTTGAATTCAGAAGGACCTGAGTTCAAATCCAGCTTCAGACCAAACACTTGACACTTACTAGTTGAGTGATCCTGGGCAGGTCACTTAACCCCAATTGCCTTAGAAAATAGAGGACTAAAATGGAATCTAATTGCAATATACTATCCAACAGGAGTAACATTTCACTGCAGTGTTCACTGAAGCATGTATACAGTAATTCATGGGGTTGCTGCTGTTTGTCCTTCATTCTCAAAGAGGACCATGACATCAGGGAGGTGATGCCAGGACATGCAAGTGAACTGGATTTAGGCGAGGGTGGGTTGTGCAAATTAACCAGCCTCATTTTCTCCTCCAAAGGCATCTGGGTCCAGTGGCCAGATATGGATCAGGACAACTGGAGATGGTCCAGGATGGAGTGGGGGATCTTGGCCTTTTCAAGTCAAGGCCTTTAACAGGTTTCAGTTTGACTAAGACAGTGCCCATTCAGTGATTAAGACTTAATAAAATGAGGCTGAGTATCTAAGTCTGAGGGAATATGGCTTTATATATGCTGTCTCTTCTATGTATAGAAACTTATCTTTAGAGTAATCTTAGTTATTCTATAGGATATTAAGATTTCACAAATGTTAAAATCTGGGGCTGCATTTTAATATACAGAGGAAACAAATATATTTGCTACACTACCAATTTTTAGTACTTGAAGCCTGTTTTGTTGAATTAAATGACATGAATAGACTGAGAAATCAGGCACATCTTATTAATTAAACTATTATTTAAAAATAAAGATGAGTGAAAATACTTTGTGTTTAGTTATACAAAGTTACTTAAGATTTTATTCAATATATCATTCTAATAAAATAATGCTTTAAGCATATTTTGTAATCCAAACTTGATCCTCTAAACTAGAACCATCTACCAGAAATCATAACTTTGTGCTAACATTTGCATAGCCACATGTTTAATGTGTTTTTCCTTTTTTCAGCAAAAAAATTATATTAAAAATTATGTGTTACCCCAGTAAGTATTTTTAAAGGCTTGTTGATATTATCATTTACCTCCCTTCCCCAAGGTTAGGTCTGAAACAATGATGTCACTGCAGAAAGTCTGCTTTCCTTCAGATTGATAATTTACTTCAAATCTGAAAGACAAAAGTCCTTTTGCATCATTGAAGTAGGGACAAGAAACATTATGAAGCCGAGGAGCAAGACGGGAGGGAATGAAGATTTCTCAGCTTCTTTTAAGCTTTCAATACTTTCCAAATTTCCAAAGAGTTCAATGCTGTTGCTTTATTTATTTTGTTGGAAGTGAACATCCTGAACACGATTGCCCATATTAAAAAATAATTTCATAAAATGCATTCCAAAGTAATACATATAATTGGATTATCATTAATTTGGGGATATCTGCTGTTATTTCCTTCCACTGAGGACAGTCAAGAATAGATTGCACAATTCCTATTAACCTGCCAATTTTACATTTACTTTCTAATGCCTTTTCTATGTGTTCATAATAAAAATCTGCAGAAAAAAATACCTAAGCCTAAGTTTGTCTGTGGTTATAGTTTACATTCTTCTGTAGATTGTAATAACTTCTGACCAGATTTATAACAGCAGTGTTATTTATGACAGTGGAATAATGTATTTCCTCAGTATTCATAACTTTTGATTTATTAACTTTCTTTTTAAAAAATATTAGTTCATTTATTTTTAGTTTTCTACATTCACTTCAATAAGATTTTGAGTTCCAAATTTCCTGCCCATTCCCAAGGGAAATGGACATTCAAGCAAAAACTTTTACACTGGAGGGGAAGAGGGGGAAGGTGAGGGGAAGTGAGTTAACCTTATTCTCTTCAGAATTGGCTCAAAGAAAGAATAGCATACACACTCAATTGAGTATAGAAATCTATCTTACCCTACAGGAAAGTAAGAGGAGAAAGGGATAAAAGAAGAGAGGGATGATAGAAGGGAGAGTAGATTAAGAGAGGGGGTAGTCAGAAAGAAAACACTTTTGAGAAGGGACATGGTGAAGGGAGAGGATAGAATAAATGGTGGGGCATTGGATGGAGGGGAAATACACCCATCCCAAGATGGTATGCAGTCTGATACAGGCTATACATATAAATTCATATTAAATATATTTTTACATTAGTCATGTTGTAAAGAAGAATTAGAACCAATAGTAGAAACCATGAGAAAGAAGAAACAAAGCTATAAGCTCTTTGGGATATAGACCTAGAAGGGATATTGCCAGGTCAAAAGGTATGACTCCTTTTGTGCTGCTTGCTCATGTTCCCAGCCAACTATTTGAGTTAAAAACTCTTTTTTAAGGTAGGGGTCTGCTTCCAGTGTGGATAATGTACTGTCCCAAGCTTTGGAGGTTTTGTGCAGCTATTTTCAGAGATACTTCTAGGGATCTATAAATTTTCAGTTCTTCCAAGGTGGGAGGATCAGGGGAGAGCTGTTTACTCCTTTCCTGGTCTTTAAGTGACTACAAGCACTCTTTTCCGGCACATATAGTGGTTCCCCGAACTGGAGTCTGCAGGTTCCTCTTCATGTGCAAAGACATGTAGGGGAGTCCAGATTTTGATGCTTGCCTGATCCACCACCCTGGGTCTCAAGATCTCCCATTTGTTTGATGAAGTAGGGCTTGCCCCTAGTTTGTTGGGATGCCTTTCATTTTGTACTACTTCCCTTCCATCACAGCAAGAGGGACCTTTCCTGTTAATAACCCTAGACTCCCAGGCTAAAATATTGTTGCACTTTGTCTTTATGCTGGCTCCACTGTGTCAGAATTTTTCCTGGGGCAATATTTTCTGGATTTTTTGAGGTCATTGAGGGAGGGTGAGAGCAACTTACTGCTGAATCTGCAATCTTGGCTCCCCAAAAGTTATCATTTATTAACATTCACTGAACATTGTGCCAACTCAAACTCTATCTTCAGTCATATTTTGAAATCCTATGCTCACTTAATTTTATCCCACTTTCTTTTTTTCCATTTAGTATTTTATTTTTCACAATTACATGTAAAAAAAATTTTAATAATTGTTTTTAAAACTGTGAGTTATGAGTTATCTCCCTTCACACCCACCTCCTCATTGAGAAGGCAAGAAGTTCAATATAGATTATACCTATATAGTCTTGAAAAGTATTTCCATATTAGTCATGTTGTGAAAGAAAACATAGACAAAAAAAAACCCTCAAGAAAAATAAAGAAAGTAAAAAAAAAGTTTGCTTCAATCTTTATTCAGACACCATCAGTTCTTTGTCTGGGGATGAATAGCATTTTTTTCATAATAAGTCAGAGTTGACTTGGGTCATTGTCTTGCTGAGAATAGCTAGATCATTCTTAGCTGATCTTTTTTGTTATTACTTTGTTCACAGTGCATATCACTGCAGCAGCTCATGTAAGACTTTCCAGGTTTTTCTGAGAGAATACTGCTCTTCATTTCTCATAGCACATTAGTATTGTATCAGTCATTCCCCAACTGATGGGCATCCCTTAAATTTCCAATTCTTTGCTACCAGAAAAGAGATGCTATAAATATTTTTGTGCCTATAGGTCATTTTCCTTTTTTGTAATCTCATTTTGGATACAGACCTAATAATGGTATTTCTAGGTCAAAGGGTATACAGGGTTTTATAGCTCTTTGGGCATAGTTCTAAATTGTTCTACAGAATGTTTGGATCATTTCACAATTGCAAAAACAGTGCATAATATCTCATTTTTCCCATGTCTCCTCTAACATTTGTCATTTTCCTTTTCTGTCCTGTTAGCCAATCTAATAGTATGAGATAGTACCTCAGAATTGTTTTAATTTGTATTTCTCCAATCAAGAGTGAGTTAGAGAATTTTTTCATATGGTTGTAGTTAGCTTTGATTAGTGCATCTGAAAATGTCATATCTTTTGATCATTTAAAAGTTGGGGAATGGCTCTTATTTTCACAAATTTGAATCAGTTCTCAATGTTTGAGAAATGAGGCCTTTATCAGACAAACTTGCTTCAAATTTTTTTTTCATGATTACTACTAATAAATTTATTTACCCTGCATCCCATGCCCCACCATTTATTCCATCCTCTCCCTTCACCATGTCCCTTCTCAAAAGTGTTTTCTTTCTGACTACCCCCTCTCTTAATCTACTCTCCCTTCTATCATCCCCCTCTTCCTTTATCCCTTTCTCCTCTTACTTTCCTGTAGGGTAAGATAGATTTCTATACCCAATTGAGTGTGTATGGTATTCTTTCTTTGAGTCAATTCTGAAGAGAATAAGGTTAACTCACTTCCCCTCACCTTCCCCCTCTTCCCCTCCAGTGTAAAAGTTTTTGCTTGAATGTCCATTTCCCCCCGAAGGGTTATACTCAGTTTTGCTGGGTAGGTGATTCTTTTTTTTTGAATTTTTATTTTAAACAAATACTGAAACTTAAATACATAATAAGAAAAGAAAAAGAAACATTATAAACTTAAATATAAAATAAGAAAAAAATCATGTGCACAGCAGAATACAAGAGAAAATTCAAAATATATAGCAATAACTTTTCATTTCAAGAAAGTCTATGTATTAAATACTGTTCATTATGTTTAAAGCTGTCCATCTTTTCTTTGCTTCCTTGTAGGTTTTCTTTTGTTGTCTGCTATACACTTTTTACTTTGTTCTTTTTCCCCCTACTTTCCCTCTACCCCAAGCCTACAACCAAGCATTGAATATATTTATATATAGGTATTGATATATGCATACACTTAAAAATATATGCATACACATACCTATATACATACATATATAAACATGTACTTTCTCTAAGAGATTATAATCCTAATCTTTGTGTATATGTTTGTGCATATGTCTTTTTTTCCTCTCTCCTAACTCCTCTAATTTACTTCTACATGCTATGTTACCTTCCTATTACTTACCCTATCCCCACTCCAACAATCCCTCCCTTATCCTTCCTTTCCCCTAAATCTCAACCCTCTTCTATATCTCCCTTTTAACCTATTCTCACACCCTCCCCTCTAAAGATCCCTCCTTTATCCTCTCCCCCTTCCTATCCCCTCAAAGTTTTATTTCTTTTTAAACTTAGATACTCTCCTAAATGTATATGTATTTTCCTCTCTTAAACCCATTCCTGATGAGAGTAGGTTTTTAGAACTAACAGCCTCCCCCACCTAATTCCTCTGTATTGGTTCTTCTTCTTCTACCTCATTTGTAAAAGATAATTACTCTTTTAGCTGTACTTGAATGGTTTTACTTTTTGAAGTCATGTCATACTCACATCTTGGGTATGTGATTCTTGATTGTAATCCTAGCTCCTTTACCCTGTGGAATATCATATTCTAAGCCCTCAGATTCTTTAATGTAGAAGGTGCAAAATCTTGTGTTATCCTGACAATGGCTTCACAATACTTGAATTGTTTTTTCTGGCTATTTACAATATTTTCTCCTTGACCTGGGAACTATGGAATTTGGCTATAATATTCCTGAGAGTTTTCATTTTGGGATCTTTTTCGAGAGGTGATCATTAAATTTTTTAAATTTCTTTGTGGTTGTAGAATATCAGGGCATATTTCCTTGAACATTTCTTGAAAGATGTTGTTTAGGCTCTTTTTTTAAGCATGACTTTCAGGTAGTCCAACAATTTTAAAATTATCTCTCCTGGGTCTATTTTCCAGGTAAGTTTTTTTTTTTCCATGAGATAGTTCACATTGTCTTCTGTTTTTTTCACTATTTTACTTTTATTTTGTTTCTTGATCTCTCATAATGTCATTATCTTCCATTTGCTCCATTCTAATTTTTAAGAATTATTTTCTTCAGTGGGCTTTTATATCTCTTTTTTTCCATTTGGCCAATTTTGCTTTTAAAGCATTCTTCTCTTCATTGACTTTTTGTACCTCTTTTACCATTTGGCCTAGTCTTTTTTTTAAGATGTTGTTTTCTTCAGTATTTTATTTCTTTGCTTCTTTACCAATTTGTTGACTCTTTTTTTCATGATTTTCTTGCATCACTTTTATTTTTTTTTCCTTCCAATTTTTCCTCTCTCTCTTTTACTTGATTTTCAAAATCCTTTTTGACTTCTTCCATGGTCTGAGACCAATTCATATTTTACTTAGAGGTTTTGGATGTTGGAGCTTTGACTTTGTTATCTTCCTCTGAGTGTGTGTTTTGATCTTCCTTGTCACCATGGTAACTTTCTATAGTCAGAAGTTCTTTTTTTGTTTATTTGTTTTGTTTTGTTTTTTCCCCCCGTTTGCTCATTTTCCCAGCCTATTTCTTGACTTTTAACTTCTTGTTAAAGTTAGGCTCTGCTTTCAGGTGGAGAGTGTACTGTCCCAAGCTTCAGGGATTTTGTGCAGCTGTTTTCAGAGATACTTCTGAGATGTTTAAGTTTTCAGTTCTTCCAAGAGAATATGCTTTGAGAAAAGCTGTGTTTGCTACTCTCCTTGCCTGTGCTCTGGTCTGTGAGTGACCACAAGCAATCTTTTCTGCCCTGGAACTGTGAGGAGGGTCCTGCTTTATTTGGGACAAAAGCTCTAGTGTGCTAATGATCCTCTTTACCCTGGGACCTCCACCCAGGACTGGGACCCAGATCTTAGTATGGGCAAACAGAGTCCTTCTGCAGTACTCCAAATAGACCCCTGTAATCTCTTTCTGATCAGTTGTTTGACCGTCTTACTATCTGTGAGCTTACTATCTTACTATCTTACTATCTGGAGCAGCTGCTACCACTGCTGCTTCAGTGACTCCCAAGGTTCTGTTTGTACTGGAGTGGCCTGGGATGGACTGTGCTCCATTATCAACTGTCCTCCACTCTTACCTAAGTGTGACAGACCTTTCCTGCCAACCTTCTAAGCTGTCTTTGGCTGGGAAATTATTTCATCCTGTACTGTTTTTGTGGATTCTGCTGCTTTAGGAATTGTTTTATGGCATTATTTTAAGGTTTTCAGAGGGGTTTTGGGGAGAGCTCAGGAGAGTCTCTCCCTTTTTTCTGCCATCTTTTACTCTGCCTACAATTTCTACTCATTTTAAAATTAAAACTAATTGCATTTAAAACTGAATAATGTGAATAAATTCCATAGAGAATTTTATTAAGACAAATGGAGGAATGAAAGAAAAAAATGTATAAATTCACTCCATTTGAAATAATGCTAAAAATAATTATCAGGCTTTTACCTACACCAGTCTGAAAATGGGAAATCACAAAATTATCTGTTCAATGAATGTAAGTATCGTGAAAAATTAGTAGTATGAATCTCAAAAAGGAAACATTACAGCTAGTCAAAATGCAATGAAATTGTTTAATTTTTTGTTACTGTTTTTGCTTTCAATGTCTTTCCTTTGCTCAGCTGGAAACATTTGCTGGTTGCATGAATATTGGGTATTTCTTAGCTAGTGATCAAAATAGAAAAGAAAGTGAATAGAAAAGGAACAATACAGAAAAATGAAAATAAAAATGAGAATGTAAGTCTCTGGTGGGGAGGTGTTTTAATCTCAGGAACATTTCTATTGTTACTTTTGAAAATATGTCAGAGAGAGATAGAGAATAGATCAAGGATCAATTTGTAAGGGCCCATTGAGCAATGTAGATTTTCAGCCTAGCATTCACAGAACTAAAACAACATTTCTTTGTAGTCATGGAGGATTGAAAGCATATTGAGGAGGCCTAGACCATATCCTCTTTGTCTTTATACCTCCTCCACTATTTATCATCATAAGTTGTTAAGTCATGGATTTATGCTTTTGTCAACATAGCACATTTAGTTAGTGCCCTAGTGCAAAAATTTCATCTACCAAGATTTCAAATGTCTGTGACTTATTTAGAAATGACCTGAGTCACATAGAAGTCAAATGATTTGCCAAATTCAACAGTGTCAGAAGTGTTATTGAATTCAGGACTTTCTGATGCCAAGCCTAGTTCTTTATCTAATAATACACCACGTTCCCCTAACAGTAGGTAGTTATTCAATACATATTGATTAAATGAATAAAGGTTATGTGACTGAGGTAAAACAGAGGCACAATTTAAGAATTCTTAGGATGGCTGTTGATAAATTTTGGATTTTTCCTCTTCTTTGTTGACAACTAAGAGTTAACAAGGACCCTGAAAGCACAGGAACAGTGTGGAAGTTCATCTTAGACAATGATGGGATTTCTCTGCCATCATTATGATGAGAATATTAAAAATAATTGCTTCTCTTGTATGTCAGGAGATGACACTTCCTTTGGGTGGTGTTCAAATTCAATTAAATACTGATAGTATTTCCCTATAGGACTCACCATCTTAAGTGGACCAACACCAATATTGACAAGTACCAGATAACAAAAATCCATATGACAAATGAAAAACTCACTTCTATTTTAGAAATATTAGCATAGACTGATGAATATTTAGAGTCAATTAAAGAAACAAAGTTTGGACAAGTAGTGGGAATAAAGAATTGGCATTGATGGAGGGAAAATAAATCCCTCAACACCAAACAAACAAACTTGAACAGTCTTTTGGTGGACTTACGATATAAACTTTTGCCTTGTCAACACAGAGTTTGTTCTGGAGTTATTTATACGAACTAAATTCTTCCCTCAAAAGCCCATCTTCAAAACAAACAAATTGAAAACAAACATATATATTAGGTTGAACGCTCCTCTGTGCAGGGACCATGATCTGTGATTATTATTTCTTTTGTAATAATGTCTCCGAATAATGACACTCAATAAGTGCTTTCAGATGATTGATGAACATAACTGCAATCATGACTGTATTTAAAGGCATCCAAATTCCAGTAGATAATTTTCTAGAAGGTAAAGACTCTTTCCCATCCTGCCAATTCATTATGGTGCTCATTTACTATTTATAGGGATTAAATTGGATAATGTACATGAAAATACATTGAAAACTGTTGTTGACTACCCAAATGTAGGGTGTTATTATCTTTTTGTTTTGTTTTGTTTTTTAGTATCTGGAACTAAAATATAAAAAAAAATTTAAAAAAGATCAATTTTATGTACTACATAGGAAAAATGGCAAAAGTAAAAGAAAATCCCATTAGAAATATTTCTTTTCAGAAGGAATTAGATAACATAGTTAAACATTTATTTCTCCATTGAAAAGTGTAGACATGGCTTGAGCATAAGTGATATAAAAAAAAAGATTTTTTTGAAGCAGTTTATATAAAAGCGATTTTATGCATGTGTACATACTCCTGTGTGTGTGTGTGTGTGTGTGTGTGTGTGTGTGTGTGTGTGTGTGTGTGTGTGGTCTAGACATTATTCTGGCAACTCTTTAGTATCTCATGTACTTAGAGTGCTGCCTAGGCCCTGAGAGATTAACTGATTTGCCGATTATTACCCACCTATTATGAAGCAGAGAAAAGATTTGAAACCAAGTTTTCCTTTTGCCAGGGTCAATTCTCTACTATGTTGCTTTAATATATAACTTAACTTTCTATATGTAATATAGAAAGCCCCATGGTTTCTTAGACTAATACGTACCATGACTACTTATAAAAATTATCTTGGAAAAAAGTCAACCTTTTATAATTTTTTGTTGTTCAGTCTTTTTTTCAGACATGTCCAACTCTTTGTAACCCCATTTGGGGTCCTCTTGGGAAAGATTCTATAGTGGTTTGCCATTTCCTTCTCCAAGTCATTTTACAGATGAGGAGGCTGAGGCAAACAGGATTAAGTGACTTGCCCCATTAATAAGTATCTGATGCCAGATTTGAACTCAGGAAGAGGAGTCTTCCTAGCTCCATATCTGTCACTCTATCCATTGTCCAACCTCATTGCCTTCTACTATCTTACAAATCATATAGAAGGACTAGTAAAAATTGCTAGTCAATTTTCCTAAAAATAAACCATATATTAGGCAATTTCAATGAAATATTTATATTTCAGTACTATTTTTTAAAATAAAATGTACATTGCTATGGACAACTAAGTACTCAAGGAATTAACAGAAAAAAAACAGAACTTCAGGATTATCATTTTTCGTAATAATAATGATGTGAGATTAAGCAAACTACAACCACAAATTATTAAGAATGCAATACTTAATAGAAACATATTTCAATATTTGGCTATAAATATAAATTCCAAATCCATTTCACAGGGTGGGTTAATTAAACATTTGGTCTTATAATCCTATTTCCAAGGAAATAAGCAAGATATATTTACAAATGTATTCCTTTGTGAATTGAAGGTCTGCGATGTTTGTCCTTTCAAAGCACTAAATATAAAATATGTTGTGAACATTTAATGCCCTTGAGGTTTGCAGAATGTTTAAAGCATACCAAAATATAATTGCTTTTACTTCTCTGAGGCATATGAATTCTACCTGACTTAAGTATAGTGGGAAAAAAAAACCTCTGCATTTTTAGTCAAAGGAATTATGTTCTTTTCTTTTCTTGCTGCTTACTACTTCTGTGACTTTCTTCAAGTCACTTCACTATTGTGGGCTTCAGTTTTCTCACCTGTAAAGTAATTATATTGGAAAAAAATTGATCCTTAATGCTTTTTCTAGCTCTCTCTATGTATGTTTTCCATGAGTCTATCTTCTGTCTGGTGTTAATTCCATCTACATACTTAGTTACAATGATCCCCATTCCTACACAGGACCTCACTTTGTATTTCACAACATCACCTATTGTCATCATGAGGAATTTCTACAATGGGTAGATGGTTAGTGTGGTTGTAAAATTTATGTTGCATCTCCTATTTTATTGTAACACATGGGGATTTGGAGTTTTCTTTAGGTATACTGGTGGAACACAAGTTTTGGCAGCATCTTCCAAGCTGAAAACTTCCTTGTGGGTCTGACAGTGCATTGTATATTTGTTATCTAAATACCCACCTAGTTAATTAATAGAAGGTTGATCATGATTAATTATTTTTTTGCCTTAGTTACTCATAAAGACTGACTAAATTATGGAGGAGTTTTGTTCCGTATTGATGAATACTGGATCTATTGGAACCCACCATCTCATAGATTCTATGGAAGTTATAGAAAGTAGTGGTGAAATAGAGAGGGCTCTACACAGTAGGAGTTTAGATAAGACTGGAAGATATTGTGATACACCATTAGGCATAAAACTTGTATATGTCTATTAGGTTCTTGAATATCACCAACTGACTCTTCTCTCTGTGTCTAGGTCAGTCCTTTGTCTATTATCCAGCACTGAATCATTTCAGGCATAAGTGTAGATCTTTCCTCATTGGCAGACTGTCTCATGATTTTCTGTAGATTTCTAGACCAATTCCCCACTAGAACATAACAAAAAATATGATAATCTAGCCATTGAATGAAGACCTCCAGTGAAGGATAACCCAATAACTTTTTGAATTAATCCTTTCCACTTTTGAATAAGAAAGTTTTCTAATATATCAAGGCTAAATTTCCCTCTTTGTAACTTAAAGACTTTGCTGCTTATTCTGAACTCTTGGTCCAAGCAAAACAAGTCTAATCTCACTTTTGTGTGACCTCATTTCAGATGTTTGAAGACATTCAAAATGTTCTCCCTTAAGCTTCCATTTATTTTCTTTTTTTTAAGATTCATTAATTTATTTATTTTTAGTTTTCAACATTCACTTCCACAAGATTTTTGAGTTCCAAATTTTCTTTCCATCTGGTCCCTCCCCCAAACCCAAGACAGTGTGCATTCTGAATACCCTTTCCCTTAATCTGTCCTCCCTTCTATCTACCCCCTCCCTTCTCCTATCCCCTCTCCCTTGTATTTTCCTGTAGGGTAGGGTAGATTTCTATATCCCATTGCCTGTATATTTTATTTCCCAGTTGCATATGAAAAGAATTTTTTAACATTTGTTTTTAAAACTTTAGGTTCCAAATTTTCTCCCTTCCTCCATCCCCATCCACCCTCACTGAGAAGGCAAGTAACTTGATACAGGTTATATTTATGTATAGTCATGGTGTGGATAACTATATTTTCCTTCATCCTATCCCACCCCCTGTTTATTCCATTCTGTCTTTTGACCTTGTTCTTCCTTAGAAGTGTTTGCTTCTGATTACCCCCCCAAATCTGCTGTCCCCCTATCATCCCCCTGCTCTCTGGTGCCCTTCTCCCCTATTTTCCTGCAAAGTAAGCTAGCTTTGCATACCCAATTAAGTGTGTATGATATTCCCTCCTTAAACCAAATCCAATGAGAATAAGATTCATTCATTCCCTCTCACCTTCTCCCACTTCCCCTCCACTGTAAATGCCTTTTATTATCTGTTTTATATGAGATAGTTTACCCCATTCTACCTTCACCTTTCTCCTTCTCACAGTATAATCCTCTCTGACCCCATAATTTTTTTCTCTAGATATTATCTATTCAACTTCAACTCACCTTGTACCTTGTATCTATCTATCTATCTATCTATCTATCTATCTATCTATCTATCTATCTATCCATATAATTTTCCCCTCCAACTACCCTAATATTGACAAAGATCTCATGAGTTACAAATATCACCTTTCCATGTAGGAATGTAAACAGTTCAACCCTTATGGTTTCTCTTTCCTGTTTACCTCTTCATGCTTCTCTTGAGTCTTGTATTTGAAAGTCAAATTTTCTATTCAACTCTGGTCTTTTCCTCAAGAATGCTTGAAAGTCCTCTATTTCACTGAATGTCCTTTTATGACCTGAAGGATTATACTCAGTTTTGCTGGGTGGGTGATTCTTGGCTGAAGTCCTATCTCCTATGCCCTCCAGAATGTCATATTCCAAGCCCTGTGGTCCCTTAATGTAGAAGCTGTCAAATCCTGTGTTATCCTGATTGGGTTTCCACAATACTTGAATTGTTTCTTTCTGGCTCCTTGCAATATTTTCTCCTTGACCTGGGAACTCTGGAATTTGGCTAGAAGATTCCTAGGAGTTTTCCTTTGGGGATCTCTTTCAGGAGGTGATCAGTGGATTCTTTCAATTTCTATTTTGCCCTCTGGTTCTAAAATATCAGGGCAGTTTTCCTTGATAATTTCTTGAAAGATGATGTCTAGGCTCTTTTTTTGGTCATGGCTTTTAGATAGTCCAATAATTTTTAAATTCTCCCTCCTGGACCTATTTTCCAGGTCAGTTGTTTTTTTCAATGAGACATTTCACATTGTTTTCTAATTTTTCATTCTTTTGTATTTGTTTTGCAGTGTTTTGATTTCTCATAAATTCACTAGCTTCCAATTGCTCTATTCTAATTTCTAAGGAAGTATTTTCTTCACTAAGCTTTTGGACTTCCTTTTCCATTTGGCCAATTTTGCTTTTTAGGACATTCTTCTCCTCATTGGCTTTTTGGACTTCTTTTGCCATTTGGGTTAGGCTATTTTTTAAGGTGTTATTTTCTTCAGCATTTTTTTGCCGTCTCCTTTAGCATTATTCTCAGTTTTTCCTCTACTTCTCTTACTTGCTTCTAAAAATCCTTTTTGAGCTCTTCCATGGCCTAGGACCAAATTTTCAGTTCCTCCAAGGTGGTAGGATCAGGGGCAAGATGTTTACTCTTTTCCTGGGCTGTGCTCTGACTTTTTTTGCACCTTTTTTTTGCTCATGATCCCAGCCAATTACTTGAGTTTCAAACTCTTTGTTAAGGTAGGTGTCTGCTTCTAGTGTGGAGAATATACTATCCCAAGTTTCAGGGGTTTTGTGCACCTGTTTTCAGAGATACTTCTAGGGACCTGTAAATTTTCAGTTCTTCTAATGTGGTATGATCAAGTGTGAGGTGTTTACTCCTTTCCTGGTTTGGGCTCCGGTCTATAAGTGACCACAAGCATTGTTTTCTGCTTTGGAACTGTGAGGAGGATTCCCTCTCCACTGCCACTACAAGTTCCACTGTGCCAGTGCTCCTCCTTGCCCTAGCACTGCCATCCAAAACTGTAACCCAGATCCAAGCAACAGCAAAGCAAGAGAATCCTGCCTCAGCACCATCAAAGAGATCCCTGCAATCCCCCTCTGATCAGCCACTTGATTCCTCCTCAGTCTGTGGGTCAAGATCTCTAGAAGCAGACGCCACCCCAGGGCTGTGCCAGGACTGGGGCAGGGACCAAGCCTCTCTCTCACCATGGTCAGACAAACCTTTCCTACTGATGTTCTAAGTTGTCATTGGTGTTTGTGGGTTGAGAAGTCTGGAAACTGCCATAGCTGCCCATTATTCAGTTCCCCGAGGCCTGCTCCAGGTTCACTGAGGCCTGGTCTTTGCCTGCGTGCCCACACTGAACTGTGTTTCTCTCCCAGCCTGGCACAACAGACCTTTCCAATCAACCATCCAGGTTATCCTGGGCTAGAAACTTGTTTCACTCTGTTTTTATGTGGTTTCTGCTGCTCTAGAATTTGTTTAGAGCCATTTTTATAGGTATTTGGAGAGGTTTGGGGGAGAGCTCAAGCAAGTCACTGCTTTTACTTGGCCATCTTGGCTCCATACCCTGCTTCCATTTATTTTCCAGGCTAAATATTTACACTTCTTTAAACTGATCCCTCTCCATATGGCAGTAACTTGAGGCCCTTCATCATCATAATTGTTCTACTCTGGTTTCTCCCCACCTTACCAAATTCCTCCCTAAATTGTAGTTACTGGAAATGACTACAAAGTATCTGTTGTAGTCTGACTAAAGCAGATTACAATGATGCTATCTCACTTTTTAATCAAAGAAGTAATGCCTCTCTTTTTTTTTTCCTTTGGATAAATTATATTTTTTCAGTAAATAAGAATTTTTTTCTCTCTCCATCTACCCCTCTCTTCAACTCACAAAGGAGTAAAAAAAGTAAAAAAAAAA